>NW_026273396.1:0-107500 GCF_020536995.1 Dreissena polymorpha | reverse complement strand
AACTGTAAGCACCATAAACTACACATGTATGATATGTCAAATATTATATTTATTCCTTTAATTGTTAATTCTAAATTTATATTGCAATTTTTTTATAATGTATTTGCCTGTATGTCATTGCCCACTGTTGACTACATTGTATGCTATATGTATGTGTACTCATTGGCCTCAAGCCTAATGTATTCTGAAATAAAACCTAAAACATTTGGCATGATAACCGGTTAGTATTAGTATTTAAAGATATCGTTTCAGAAACAAACTACAATCACTCAGAGGCACTTTTATGATACGAAATTGATATGTTAAACGCATTATAACCAATATTCATTTAATTCAACTAGATACTTCAATTATAAAAAATAAACTTTTCTCGAGCAGTTCTGTTTGCAGAAATTAGATTAACATCGCATACCTTACAATGACAGGTTGCATCTTACAGGGTTGGCATAGTTAATTATTTCGTCAGTTTCTAAATGTAGTATAGCGCAAATTTAAAGTGTTTTGTTTTACACAAACAATGGCAACAAAGACATCGCTTATTCAACTTATACACAAAATGTATTACAAAATTATGTATGCATCTCTCGCTTATTCAACTTATACACAAAATGTATTACCAAATTATGTATGAATCTCTCGATTCATATGACCTCATACACGGTTTGCGTTATTTTTCAAGCGGTCTGGGAATTAACCACGTCGTTAAATTATTAAACAGTAAATAGTGTAATATTTTAAAAGTAAATTAACACGCTTTGAACGAACGAAATATGTATTGTACATGTTGATTTCCACCAGTGGCATCACTGGCCACATACTCTGTGACACATTTCACTTATCAAAACGGTACTTTGTTACTAAACCAGCGCAGATTAATGCATTTTCCCTTGGGGAAAATGGGTTTGCATGTTTTGACGTCCGCCTTAAATACAAGAAGTTAAATTCATGTAAACAATCGTCGATCATAGTAATCATACCACAAGTGACGGTCTTCTTAAAAAGTATGTAATATCAATAGCGATATAAACAACATTATTTAACTAATTGTATAACTATCCAGACAAATGCGTCTATCGTTTCGTTTGATTATTTAAATAGCATCCATTAAGTACAGTAAGTCATAGCAGCGCAAATAATTGGGAGCGTTTTATTACGACATCCTTCGTTATAATGAAGTCAAAATCGATGTTTTCCAGTTAATGAAAAAATCCAACTGTTATGTCACTGAATAATTGCTTACAGGCAAATACATCTAAACGAATTAAAATAAATTATCGAAAGAATAGGATCAAAACTAGTGTTTGCATACGTTTTCCTATTTCAAAATAACGTGTTTACGTACAAAGCAAGAGCTGAAAAAGGAGGTGCATTTGTTATTTGATTTTTCTTGCCATAACCATGTCATTTAAAGAGTTTTATATAAGTCTCTCACAAGCAACCCTCTTAAACATATAAAAATATATACGCAATTTACTATTGATATTTAAACTCGTTTTTCAATTTACTTATTGACCAAGTATCATCTGCTTAAATACAAAACAAATGAAGTTGTACAATAAAACAAGGGCTGTTTGTAAAACATGCATGCCCCCATATGGGCTGTCCGTTGTAGTGGCAGCCATTGTGTGAATACGTTTTTTGTCACTGTGACCTTTACCTTTGACCTTGTGACCTGAAAATCAATAGGGGTCATCTGCGAGTCACGATCAATGTACCTATGAAGTGTCATGATCCTAGGCAAAAGCGTTCTTGAGTTATCATCCGCAAATTATTTTACTATTTCGGGTCACCGTGACCTTGACCTTTGACCTTGTGACCTCAAAATCAATAGGGGTCATCTGCAAGTCATGATCAATCTACCTATGAAGTTTCATGATCCTAGGCATATGCGTTCTTGAGTTATCATCCGAAAACCATTTTACTATTTCGGGTCACCGTGAACTTGACCTTGGACCTAGTGACCTCAAAATCAATAGGGGTCATCTGCGAGTCTAGATCAATCTACCATTGAAGTTTCATTATCCTAGGCGTATGCATTCTTGAGTTATCATCCGGAAACCATTTTACTATTTCGGGTCACCGTGACCTTGACCTTTGACCTAGTGACCTCAAAATCAATAGGGGTCATCTGCGAGTCATAATCAATCTACCCATGAAGTTTCATGATCCTAGGCGTATGCATTCTTTAGTTATTATCCGGAAACCATTTTACTATTTCGGGTCACCGTGACCTTGACCTTTGACCTAGTAACCTCAAAATCAAAAGGAGTCATCTGCAAGTCATGATCAATCTACCCATGAAGTTTCATGATCCTAGGCGTATGCGTTCTTGAGTTATCATCCGGAAACCATTTTACTTTTTCGGGTCACCGTGACCTTGACCTTTGACCTAGTGACCTCAAAATCAATAGGGGTCATCTGCGAGTCATGATCAATCTACCTATGAAGTTTCATGATCCTAAACGTATGCGTTCTTGAGTTATCATCCGGAAACCACCTGGTGGACGGACCGACATACCGACCGACCGACCGACATGAGCAAAGCAATATACCCCCTCTTCTTCGAAGGGGGGTATAAAAATTGTGCATTTAGTCGTAAGATCATTATCCGTGTACGACCGCAATTCACCAAAAAGTACCATGGTTTTGAGAGTTTAACATAAAAAGAATATTGCAAAGCAGCGAATGAAAATTTAACCTCTGATATATAACTTTCTTTATCGTGCTTGTCGCTTATAAGAGCTCATTAGTAAGGTTTAGTACGAGTGTTGTTTCTTTTAAATATTAGTGCCCTTTGCAAGGTCCATAAGGTATGTTTAATATAATCGGATATACATGTATGTAAATCGATTGTTCTTATGTTAAAATTGATACGCAGTATTTTATGTTTAACAACAGTGGATAGTGGATCACAACATACTATGTGGTAAATTAAAATTATTGGGTATTGAAAATACTGATTGGATTATGTCTTACTTATCTGGTAGAAAACAAACTGTATGTGTCAACAACATCTTCTCAGATTTTAAACCTGTGACTTGCGGGCTACCCCAAAGTAGTATTTTGGGACCCCTTCTATTTTTATGCTATGTTAATAACATGTATATAAGTATTGATCCTGACTGTAAATTGATCATTTATGCTGATGATTTATGCGCTATTTTGTATGCACACAAAGATCATCATGTTATATCTGAAAAATTAAGCAGTCATGGATTCATGTTCAAACTGGTTAGATGACAATAAGCTATCCCTACATTTAGGGAAGACTGAATGTATTGTATATGGACCAAAGAGAAAGTTTAAAAGCTGAAATTAAATCCAATGTGCATACAATTGAACCCACAACCGCTGACAAATATCTTTGTTAGTATTGATAAAACATTATCTGGTGAAAATATTGTAAACAACATTGTGAGCAAAGTAAAATCTCGTTTTAAATTTATGTATACAAATGCAAAGTCTTTAGATACAAGGACTAGAAAATATTTATGTTCTGCCTTGATTCAGTGTCACATTGACTATGCTTGTTCCTCTTGGTATCCAAGTTTAAATAAAGGTCTAAAAGACAAATTACAGATTTGTCAAAATAAAATAGTCAGATTTATCTATGGAATGGGTCCTAGAAAAAATATTAACCAATGTAACTTGTCAGATATGTCATTGCTAAATGTTGAAAATAGAAATAAGCAATTAAGATTGAATCATGTATTTGAAATTGTTAAAGACAAGTGACCATCATACATGAAAGAAAAATTTGTATTTGTGAAAGATACCCATTCATAGTCAACAAGGGCAAACACATACAATTTTAGAGTGCCCAAATGCCATCATTAAGGAAATGTTACCTTTTACTACAGTGCAATTAGTGATTGGAATGCTTTGCCAGATACAATAAAGAACATTGATTATAATCATAAGTTCAAATTAGCTGTTAAGAACCATCTATTGTGCTTAGCTTAAACACTTTAATTGTATTATTTAGAATATTTGTGTTCTAGTCATCATGGCAAATATATTATAGAAACATGATTGTAACAACTTACATGTATACTCAAATAATCAAGGACTTATTGTTCATAGTGTGTTACTTTTACACATTAATATATTATAGTAAGCATATCCTAACTGGATCCCATTGGAAATACGCTTTCGAGCTTTCATGGGCAATCCTATGTTTTTACACTATAAGGTATATTAAGTTATTTCAGTCTGCATACTAAGTTCCACTAAAGCTGTGAATTTGTTTCTATAATATATCAAATTTCTAGTCTGTGCTGAAAATCTGTGATAACAAATACATGTGCCATGATTAACTGTGATAATCAAGCAATATTTTATATACCATAAGAGTATCATTAAATCATAATTTAAGGGTGAGGCAGTTGCTGATCTGTTCCCTTCAATATAAAGAAGTGAAACTCCAGCTGCTGGAGCAGTATTGAATTTTCATTAAAAACAATTAGTTGGTCCTTTATTTAAGGCAAGTGACCGATTGCCCAAACAGTACAAAACAGCACAATACAGCACAATACAAACCAACATAAACACAAAATATGAATAAAGCTGGGGTCACCGCATTGGAACGGTCAATGCAAAGCATTGGGGGTTTAAACCTGGTTATAGAGCGCTCAACCTCACACTTGGCCCAGCAATATTCATAATACATTCAAGTGTAAATAAAATTTAACGTCATAGCATTGTAACTCAAATTAAACAATAATAAAAGGGAATTAAAACGCATTCAATTTAAATACTATTTAATTACTCAATTGCATTGAAGATACAAGAGTAACAGAATTACAACTTTTTGACGAACGATCAAATAAAACTATTAACAATTGTCAAGTCTAATTTGAGGTGATACGCTTTCTGAAGACTTTTTTTTATCTTGTCGCACTTTTGCGTTCATGTTCATTGTACAATCTTATTTTATTATTTTATGACAGCTTTTATACCATAGGTTTAGATCAGTAGCAATCTCACAAATATTTTTAATTTCACAAATACTTTAAGTTAATTTTTTTATGTAAATTTGAATGATAACTTGTATATTGTGTGTTTTAAACCTGAATACAAATCAATCAATCAATCAATAATATAACTTTAGAGGTACAAGCACTTTGACCTGTGTGTGACTTTGCAGAGTAGAGAACACGACTACGATATTGTGTTATGTAATCAACGCACAGTAATACATGGACAAACCTTGGGGAAAATTAAATAGCAATGCAAGGTTACAAATCACTGCAGTCACTGTGCATCAGTTGCAACATTTTTCGACGGCGCGACAAATGCAATCGTTTTATGTAAACTTACTTACTTCGTATGGCATTAGTGCATGGAAAGCACTACCGAGATATTCAGGTAATGAAGTCGTTAGATGTCAGCAAGTTCACCATGATGGATATTGAAATAGAGCAATAAAAAACCATATAGAATAGCCACACTATGATCGATCAATGAAAGTCCGCATATGGGCTAATCTATTTGTAGAGACATTGCATTGGAGATAATAGCGCAAGATCCACCGTTTCAAACAAAAAAATAAACGTTCAAATCTCGTGCCTCGAGCAGTGATTTTATTGCATGTGTATGCCGTGTATTTTGCTGTTTGTATTGTTCTTTCTAAAACGTACTATCAGACTAAAAAAGTAACTGGAGTTTCATTACATATATATGTGTGTGTATATGTGCGTGTGTGTGAGCGTGTGTGTTTGTGTGTGCGTGTATGGGTGTTTGAATTGTCGTTCAATTACAATAAATTTTTAAACTGCTTGCTTACGCTGATATAATCGATAACATAGTACGGAAGTGTGTCATTTCAAATACCAATGGTTCACCAAAGTGACAACATCTAGGACTTAAACAAGAAAGCATATGCAACATGTCCGATTAAAACAAATATGGTTAGAGAACAGTCAGCAATTCTATGTTAATGATAAATTCTTTCTTTTGTAAAGTATTCTTAGTTTGATCTTATATTAACGTATTGAAGTTGAACAGATTGGCAAAAACAGATTTCAAAACTACATTGCACTGAAACAATACATTATCGAAGAAACAGTTAATTCGATTAATGTTGTATGAAATATTCATGCTGTTGTTTTTTGTTTTTGTAAAAATAGCAACAACTGTCAATAACATTAAATGTCACGTATCATACGTTGCGCAAATGAATAACGATCCTTCATGTTTTAATCAATAAAGCGAACAGCATGTCCATTCGAATTTCCTTTCTACCTGCAGCGTCTGTAGTATAATTGGACATACTCAGTTGGCATTAACTGTATCCTCGCAATAACATGTTCTCTGTTATTTTTGCGGAAAATAATTTCCGTGTTATAATATGTTTGATCCATAGACATTTCCGTTTACTTATGAACTTTCATTGACTTGTCAATTTTTGCACAAATATGGTTGATGTAATTGTGACAAGCATTAAATTATGCTATATATTTTTCAATTCGTGGAGCATGACATTTATCAGTATAGTTTCTGCTGAGTAATAACTTTATTTATGATGATGTTTTTGTTTTGTTTTTTTTCAGTGCAAAATTTTATTCACTCATAATATTACATACATACATGCGAATATTGTATACATTCATACAAAGTATTATAAATTTTATAAAACAAAGTATTTCCTGTACAGCTTTTTAGGTGGGTACATAAATAGAATATAATTAATATACTCTTTGTACATTCAACATACATTCATATAATATTATAATTGTGTTATAGTTCAAGAATTTTACAACAACAGAACAAACACCAGTTTGTACAACTATATTGTAACAAGCTAAATTAATGTTGAAAATAAGTATGTATATCATTTAACATAAAATATTGCACATAAGAGAAATAAATAGAAAGTGCTGAATTGCATTGTATACGAAAAACTGATAATGCAGAGTTTACAACAACGACAACATATACATATGTTATAAGCATTTCTTATATTATGTTTTATGATTGGTTATGCCATTATATGATATGCCATTAAATATTTTTACCAGAGACCATATTTTAAATTCTTCTTCTGATTTAATTGTATTTCTGTAAATTTCAAAAGTTTATTTCATACTGATTACAAGTCCGTATTTTGAAGAAATTATGTTTGTTCTTTGACAATAAAAGATTTACCGTTTAAGCTCTATGTTTATTATATTTAAATCATTCATTTTTGGATTAATAATTCCAACTACTAGATCCTGACGTGAAATGTGAATAGGTATGCTTGGTCTACTTCTACGAACAATATCAATAACAAATTCAATAATGTCCTGGGTATGTGGACAGTACCAGAACAAGTGCGTTATATTTTCAACTTCCAAATTACAAAATGTACATAAATTATTAGCGACAATTTTCATTTTGAACATAAGGGATTTTGTCCCCAGTATTCTGTGCACTATTCTAAACTGGAGCCATCTGATATAAGTTTCTTTAATGATATTGAATACAAGTGCATGTACTTTTTTCCATTCAATATTCAACAATTCTGAATTCCATTTAGTATTTCAAGCAAGAATGTCATTGTTTTTTTAATTAATGTTTTATGAATATGTTTCTCTTCTTTAGGGCTGGTTACTATTTTTTATGTAAGTTGTTAATATAGGTCCTTGAGTGTTTTTGTCAAAGTTTTGCAGGTCTTCAAAATCGTCAATGTATTTCTTTATTATGTTTATTAATCCTTGGTACAATAGAAAGTTAACGTTTGTTCCAACTTGTGTATCCAAAGATTCTTTGGAAATGAAGCAGTTTCTTTCCACCATTATGTCTCTCACAAACCGAATACCTCTTTCATTTAGACATTTAATATAGAAATAGCTATTGCTAATTTTAAAATTATGATTATAAAAAAGAGGAATATTCAGAATATCATCACAATTCAATATTGGCAGCTTTTCAATATATAATATATAGTTTTTCAAAACATCAAGCCAAAATTTATTTTTCAAGTGAAAGCATATTTTTTTTCGGAATACATTTTACCAGTATTGAATACTATTTTAAAATCGGTTAACGATCTAGCCAGTGAATAACAATTTCCTTCGCCTGACACTATTCTCTTAAGCCATGTTATTTTCATATTATTTTCAAAAGAACATATATCTACCATATTAAACCCATCTTCGTTATAATCCTTAACAATGACTGTTTTTTTTATATTTTTCTTGGTCCTGCCCAAATGAAGTCATACAAGTGTTGATTTATAGTTTTCATGGTGTCTATGCTTGGTGTTGGTAATGATACAAATAAATGAGTAAGTAAAGGTAGAAACAATGATTTGACAATGGTTATCTTACCTAGAGGAGTAATGTTTCTGCGATTCCAATTACCTATTGATCTCTTAATACTTTCGATTTTGTTTTCAAAATATGACATTACCATTTTATCTAAATTGATATCAAACACTATCCCAAGAGCTTTGAAGGAAGTAGCTCCCCATGTCAGTTTGTATTTAGTTTTTATCGATCTAGTACTATATTTCATAGATCCTACCCAAATTAAACTACTTTTTTCATAGTTTATGTTAAGTCCAGAGTATAATGAGATTTCATGAAGCATATCTAATATACAGTTAAGAGATGATTCCGATCCGTCCAGAAATAAAGATGTATCATCCGCAAATTGTGATATTTTATATTGTAAGTCATTTATAGTTATACCTTTAATTTCTCTGCTTTTCCTTATTTTAATAGCAAGAATTTCTGCGCAGATAATAAAAATGTAAGCACTGATTGGGTCTCCTTGACGACATCCCCTTTCTATACAAAAAGTATCTGACAAGAATCCATTTATTTGTAAGGAGGCCATGGTATTATGCAAGAACAAAAATATCAAGTTTTGAAACATTGGTCAAAAATTGAAAAAACTAAAAGTTGTTTCTATAAACTGGAAAAATAAGGTATTGAACGCTTTTTTCAAAGTCAATCGTCATAAGTAACCCAGGTAAATTATTATCTTCAGCATATTTCAAGATATCGTAAAGTTATCTGGTGTTTTCACCAATAAATCGACCTTTGATGAAACCTGTTTGAACTTTGGAGATTAAAATGTCAAGTAATGTGGGATACAAGTAATATTTCCATGGTTTTGTGTTATGGACAAGGAATTTGTAATAAAAGCATAATTAAGACTTCTCACTATGAAGTGGCCTAACTTACTCCAAAATACCTTAAAGAATTCCTCAGTGAATCCATCAGAACCTTGACTTTTATCATGTTTCATATTTTTTAAGTGTTATTGATACTTTTTCAATATTTAGCAGTCCTTCTAACGGGTCAGATTGCACTTTATTCAATTAAGATTTATTATTATTACATAGATCAGCATTAATATTGTTTTTTATTTCGTTGTCATTGTTATTGTATAATGTTTTAAAATATCGTTTTGCTTTGTTAACTTAGCCCCGTTTTCTAATTCAATAAAAGGTATCGACTTGTTTGTGCAATGATTAGATTCGAGTGAGCAAAAGTATGAAGTGGGTTTTTCTCCATCTTCTACCCATTTAGCTCCAGAGCGAATAAGAGACCCTTAAGTTTATTTTCCCACACAGTTGCTAATTCATTTTGTAGCGCACGTAACTGGTCTGAATTAGTTTCAGTTAAGGATTTTTGGAGTATATCAATTTTCTTAATAAAATTTGATTCATGGTTTTTGTACTGTTTAGCTTTATATGATGAAAATGAAATAGTATTTTCTCTTATTTCCATAAGTAATGTCTCCAGAAATAATTTGTCGTTGATAAGAAAATGTATGTTGCTATTGTGGATATTTTCTATGTTTTCTATTTTGTAGATAGGTATACAGTACTGTAGTTTAATATTTTCTATCAAAGTATTAATGCAATTTAAATAGTCAATGTCCTTTAAAAGTGAATTGTTGAATTTCCATAGCCCTTTTCCATGTGCTATATCCTCAAAAATTATTTCTAGGTCGATGATGGAATCATTTGACTTATAACATGAATGAATAGTAGATTTTCGAATTTTGGATGACAGATTATTTGAAGTTAGGAAAAAATCAAGTCTATCCTGTTGTACAGGAGTTAAGCGTCTCCATGTATATTGTTGGAAAGTGCCATTTAGATATCTAAAAGTATCAATTATAATGTTATCTCGTATAATAGATTGCAGTGTTTTTCCTGCATTTTTATTATTGTTAATGGATGTGTAATTTTGATTATCTAAGTTGACATCTAAAACACAATTAAAGTTCCCACAAATTATATATTTATCAGTGTTAAAAACTGTTATTTTAATAAAGAGGATTGTAAAAAAGTTGGCGTATCTTTATTCGGCCCGTATAATGTGCATAAGGTAAAACTGTTTGTCATGAACTATGTCAAATCTAAAAGTAAGTAGTTTCCAACAGAGTCATTTTCCATTTTTATTTACTGTGATTGGTAAGTTCTTTTAAACAAAACGCAAATACCTCTTGAATTTGATTGCCCAAAACTAAAATAACATTCTCCACCCCACTCTGCATATATTTTATTTTTCATATCAGGAGTAAAATGACAGTCTTGGAGACAATAGATATGCGCTTGTTTTGTTTAAAAAAATCAAAGACATCACTACGTTTTTTAGTGTTATTTAGGCCCCTACAGTTGTATGAGATTAATTTCAGATTATCCATTTGTATACAGATGACAAAAGTGTTTTAACATATAAATCATAAAACATGTATCTTGGTACAATATATAAAATACAATAATGATAACTTTTAACTTTTGCACGTTGAAACACAAACAATTCAGCATATTAAACACAAACATACAATATATGAACAAAAGAACAAAATGTATAAAAGGAGGCTCAAAGTATAATGAATGATTGTGGCAACAATCAAACATATGGACTTATTTACATCAAAATACATAATTTTACAACATATGTAGCATTCTTTACATTTTATTGTTTTGGTGGTGTATTCCTTATGGTGAACATAGGAACAGGAAAAAGTGACAAAAAAAACGAAAATCTTCATGATTCACACAAAAACAACAACAACAAATGAACAAAAACTGAATGCAACAGATTTTGATGGCCAGTAAATTCTGCATTCTTTTCAGAAGTTTCTTATTTTAATATTTAATACTTTATGCAATAAATTTTTTAAGTTAATGCTTTATTTAACTTAACATATGTTTTTATAAAATCTACAAATACACATGCTTTATTACAACAAAAACATATGTGTTTCACATATAATTATAGTAAGGTGCAAAGCATCCCTGATAGAATAAGAATTTACATTAACGTTCATATTTAAGACATTACGTAATACCTTTTTACAAAGAAAGTTTAATTTATCAAGACGTGTTTTTTTACAATATATACACATACACATGCTTATTACAAACAAAAACATATGTGTTAATCATGTTATTAATGCAAGGTACAAAACATCCCTGATAAATAAAGGATTGACATCAATTTTTATAATGAAAACTTATTTTATCTTAACATATTTTTTTATAAAATCTACATCTACGCATGCTTGTTACAACAAAAAACATGTGTTAATCATATAATTAAAGCAAGGTACAAAACATCTCTGATAAATGAATGATTATCATCAACGTTCATGTGTTGCAGATATCATTTATATTCATTTATAGATAGACGGAACTAAATTACGAAAGTGCATTTAAGAATGCTAATAATTGAGCATATTCAGAAGACATATACTAGAACAATATGAAAATTATGTAATAAAAGATATTCATCAAACTAAATTAATGATAAATTAAATTACGCTCATTGTAACTGACCAATAGTGTCAATTTTATAACACATAGCTGTTTTTTTTTCTTCAGTTTTCTAGTCCTTTGTTTATCAATGTACTGTACGATATACTGTTCTGCCTGCCTGCCTGCCTGCCTGCCTGCCTGCCTGCCTGCCTGCCTGTCTGTCTGTCTGTCTGTCTGTCTGTCTGTCTGTCTGTCTGTCTGTCTGTTTGTCTGTTTGTCTGTCTGTCTGTCTCTCTTTCTGTTTGTATGTATGTGTATTTATCGCGTGAAGCATAGTACTTGTTGAACGGATAAGACATAAAGACTTAATGGCTTTATTCCATTTTCGCTAGAGTGAATTGAATTCGCCAAGATCCAGATAAGTTTACCACATAAATTAAAAAAATTATCTAAAAATGGCAGAAAACCTTCTTTAGGCAATGCCTTTCATTCGCATGGCAATAACGTTGTCAATAAGTCTTACCCTGAAAGACATCAATAAAACACAAATCAAAAGATCGATAACTCTCTATCAGAAAATTGTCTTATCGTTCTGTTACCCGTCGCACTTCGTTGTTATCTGGTTTGTTTGGAATTTGGTTTTTACATTTAATAGTAGCTTGTTTTAAACGTGTGCTATCTTAATTATCAGATTGGGACTTTCTTCGGGTGCAGAACCCAAAATATACCGGTATGTTAAATGCGATGTTTTCCAATTCCCGTGTGATACACATGGTTGTGAGGGGTTCGTTAACATTATGTGTTCAAATCGATTGCTTAACGCTCATACAGCTCGAAATGTCTTGTTGTGCCTCATTTGTTTAGTTAAATTTCTAACAAATACTTATCGAAACCTTTTTAATCATATTGGTCAAACAGAAATCACATATTCAAACAAAAACAATAAAAGTGGTGTATCTTTATTTGTATGTGAAGAACATTATCAACACATATTATAATATTGTAAGTGGTAATTTAAGGACATGAAGCAGTATTATTAACAAAATATCTTAAATACACACGGTTTTGCCCCATCATATGTATTGAATCAATGTTATTATCAAAACATATCTGGAGGGTATTTATTATACCCAGCGAAGATTAAAAATGGTTATTTTAGTAAAAACGTAATTTATATATCGAAAGTATATCAAATATGAAAATGTGCTTATTCGACTCCGACCTCGCGTTTTCTGGCCACTAGTTCAGTCAAGTTCGTTCACATTTTGAATGTATACAGTATAAAACATTTATTACCTATCATAAAACGTGCTTGGACCCATCTTCTATCGTATATCAACAGTTATTGTTTATGTTAAGGAGCATATTTAAAGAGCCTTTTCACGTTTTGGTTAACTGACAAAATGTTCAAAAGTTGTTTCAGATTCGCAAATTTTCGATTTAGTTATGATATTTGTAAGGATACAGTGATACTGAACATTTACCTTGCTCTAATATAGCCATTATATGCATCTTTTGACGATTTTAAACTCCGAAAAGTATAAAGCGTTGCAACGCGAAACGATTGAATAATTTTGAGAGTTCTGTTGTTGTCGATATATTTTGTGACTTTACGAGGATTATTTATATATAGTATAAAATACACATAGCATTGTAAGCGGAATGATGGTCGAGGGGTCAAAGTCAGAGACTTTTTACGCCAGGACTCCAGTGGGTCAGTGGTTCGAGCCCTGTTGAGGTTTACTTTTTTTTCTTTAAAAAAAATGTATTCTTGTTTTGTTACTGGAGCTTTTTCGAGCAAATGTTTACATTTATCAAAAGAAAGCATTTAACGAAAAACTTCAAAAAGTGCCAAAATCTGTGAAAAAGCACTTTAAAATATATTCAAATTGTCTGCATATGCATATATTGACTTGACCCCGCTTTGGCGAATTAATGTACAATGTTTTTATTATGACAAACGGGTCAAATACGGAACCTGTCATTTTGTACTTGGCCATGGAATTAGGAAGCCCCCGTTTAATAACGTTGACCTCGAAAGCAAACACATATTATCTTTATCCTTCAGCATAATTTGTTTTATAATTCTTTGTTGATCAGTAAATTAATCAAATACTACACTTCAAGCGGCAAATGGATTTCTCGACCAATATTTTGTTTGCTTCTCAATTTTATGTCTTCTTTTGAGCGCATTTCGTTTGAATATGGCTTGAATAAGATACCATTTACAGGAACATTTATTTCTGATGGTTAAAATGAGCTTCCAATCTCTGGTGAAACATTCCAATAACAGCTTCTGAAATGGAAATATGGAGAAAAAAACAACAATATTTTCCAACAGTTGGATTACGTTCTGTAATGTTCGTGTATTGCAATTCAAAGGGATCAGGTGTGACGAGATTATTATCCTTTAATTAGCTATGGGCTACACAAGTGCTGTGTTTAAACGTTTGTCACATGTGTTCTTTATCTTTGATATGTATTTGTAAGATATCGTGAATAACACTAAGTTGTGAACTCATACTTATTAATGGCGTTTTGGAAACTCTTCCTCACCTCCTTTGACACGTAGTATTACTAGTTACTGCTCATTAGTTTAAGTTTAAAATTCAAACACTTTTTGTAGGCAATCACACGTGGTTCGTGACTAATTATTCTTGCGAAAACATATTGTGTTCATGCGGTGTCAATCCAATATCTACAATAAAACAATACTATTACCAGGGTAGACACTTGTATGTTGTTGTGCAAGCCATAAAGCACAGCTATGAATTAAAACAACATGTATTATGTTTGCTCACTTTTAACATTACTATTGTCTTACCCGTTAGCTTTCTGAAATGAGATTCGTCGCATGAAAACAGATCATTGGACGAAACGTAAAATTCAATTAATCGAAGCAAAAATATTAAGACACCATTGACAAAGCTTCTGCAATTTAAGTGGTGTGTTACTCCGATTCAAACTAATGCAACTCAAGTAAACCAGCATTGCTTTCATTCTCAGGACATAAAGTGGTAGTAGTAGTACTACTACTACTAGAAGTAGTAGTAGTACTACCACTAGTAGTAGTTCAAGTAGTATTTGTTGTTTTAGTAGTAGTAGTAGTAGTAGTAGTAGTAGTAGTAGTAGTAGTAGTAGTAGTAGTAGTAGTAGTAGTAGAAGTAGAGTAGTAGTAGTAGTAGTAGTAGTAGTAGAGTAGTAGTAGTAGTAGTAGTCGTCGTAGTAGTAGTAGTAGTAGTAGTTGTGGTAGTAGTAGTAGTAGTAGTAGTAGTAGTAGTAGTAGTAGTAGTAGTAGTAGTAGTAGTAGTAGTAGTAGTAGTAGTAGTAGTAGTAGTAGTAGTAGCAGCAGCAGCAGTAGTAGTAGCAGTAGTAGAAGTAGTAGTAGTAGTAGTAGTAGTAGTAGTAGTAGTAGTAGTAGTAGTAGTAGTAGTAGTAGTAGTAGTAGTAGTAGTAGTAGTAGTAGAAGTGGTAGTCGTAGTAGTAGTAGTAGTAGTAGTAGTAGTAGTAGTAGTAGTAGTAGTAGTAGTAGTAGTAGTAGTAGTAGTAGTATTAGTAGTAGTAGTAGTAGTAGTAGTAGTGAAGTAGTAGTAGTAGTAGTAGTGGTAGTAGTAGTAGTAGAAGTAGTAGTAGTAGTAGTAGTAGTAGTAGTAGTAGTAGTAGTAGTAGTAGTAGTAGTAGTAGTAGTAGTAGTAGTAGTAGTAGTAGTTTAGAAGTAGTAGTAGTAGTAGTAGTAGTAGTAGTAGTAGTAGTACTAGTAGAAGTAGTAGTAGTAGTAGTTGTTGTAGTAGTAGTAGTAATAGTAGTAGTAGTAGTAGTAGTAGAAGTAGTAGTAGTAGAACATAGTCCCTATGTACATGCACAAGCCGTTTGATAAAGCCAGGGTGTGGGATAAACCTTATCTTTATCTAACGGCGTAATTTGTTATATACAATCATTTCTGTAGTATAAATATTGTTTTGGGCACACGAAAACTACAGAAAGAAGGTTTATATTTTCCATATTGCCCTCTTTAACTTTGCAGAGTTTCATCTACTCAGCTAAAGTACTATTTTTGATTTCGCAAATTCCTGATTCAGAGGAAAGTCGGACGGACCGGGGGTTTATTTTTAATTTCATCCGGTAAAACCAATAGGCTACGGATAGAAGCAAAGCTATTTTACATTAAAAAAATAGAAACTTAAAATCATTAGAGTTTATTTCGAATTTAAAATGATAGAAAATTAGTGTTTACTTTTGGAATTAAAGCTTTAAAAGTGTCAATTGTAGTAAAATATTACGTCTGTGCGAGTTAATAATGCATATGAATTATGTGAAAGTAAAGATTATTTAGTTTTCTTCGTTTGCAATTTCAGGATATAATGGGCCATTTGCCTTCAAATAAAACCGACATGTTTACGCAAAGGTGTTCTGCTCTGCTGATAGATTAATTTTGTTAAAACGTTTCATAGGCAACTTTGAATGTTTATAAACCAGTCTTATTGAATTGATTAGGTAAGCCACGGGTGAACGATTAATTAGAGTGATCTTTTAATTAATAGATAACGGTTTACAACTAAAATGTTCTAAATACTTATTTATGAGGACAAACTAGTAATCTTCAAGCTGCGATTTACGATTTCAACCGTGTATTCTAGTAATCTTACACCAAAATATGAATATACAGCAAGAAAAGTAAATAAAATTAAATAATAATCGTTATATGTCACAATTTACCATATATTGTTAACTTCAATGAAATAATTATAAGTAAATAATGATTACTCGTTTCACCACAAAATGTGTGTCCTATGTACGAAAATGCACACATAAATGGCGGTGTCATTATATAGTTTAACGTTTTTTTCCAGCAGAAAAGTGTTTGCAATAGAAGAAACACTACACATATGTTCATGTTCTGGTGCTACTTCTTTTGAGTTTTTATTAATTTTGTTTTCATTTCGCATAGTCAGGCAGAAAATCGCCATTTTTCACTTGACCCGGAATCGAGGTGTTAAGTTAATGTTAAAGCGTTTTTTGTTATGGGACCTATTTCTGACGAAGAATCCAAATGATGCCGGATGTCATTGACGGTTTTGAGAAAAACAAGATGGGGTCCAAGATGGCTACAAGTTTCATTCCTGTTTGGTTTAACATATTTAAATGCATTTTTATGTTTGATAAAGTCATGTTGATGCTGCTATACTTGTTAAATATAAATATAGAAGAGTAAACGTGTGTTAATGTAACAAAATGATTGCGTCAAAAATGGCTGCAAGAATTAATATGTCTATTAAAAATTACTCCTTAAACCAAGATCATATTCGCATTTTGCATAAGAATGAATAATATTTACAAATAATGCAATTTAATAGTTATTAAGTGTATAATAAGTGTCAATAAACGAATTCCAATAATGCGCATGCAGCGTATAGAATCGACATATCGACCTAATCCTGACCATTGGTAATGTGTTCATGGCATAAGACCCGTGTGTTGTCTTAACATAAATAATAACTTTGACGAAGTCGCTGTAACTGTACACAATTTTTTTTGTGTTACCAAGGTTATGTAATTCCCAAGTTATGTGTGAAGCTAATCTGATTTCAGTGAAACTAAAACAGTCATAACCGGTATTATGGTTCGTAATACGATTTGTTATTACGATCGTGTTCATTAAGGGAGTGTACTGGTTTGCTTGCCATACATGCGCTTTAAGAATCACGCCTCACATGACGCTTTCGTATATTTTGTTGTTGGTTTGTATGTGGAAAGTACTATCTGGTGAACTGGTTTAAAAAGATCAATTGCTTGCGTCGATGCAATTATCATAAACAAATTGCGACACATACAAGCTGAAAATTTTAAATCAAACAAAGAATACTTCGAAAGGTGAATTATAAATCGGCAACAAAGAATTTCTAACGGTTCGTGAACAAGTTGCACATTTTGTTTGATCGCATATGTTTTCTCGATAAGTTCCGGATCGATTTAGACTCGTGGGTGAACCGTTATTATTAAAAATGACACGTTATACCCAAGCGTGCAATTACGTATATTTTGTACATATGTTATAGTTATGGCTTACACTAACATATGCTATCAGTTCAAAAGTTCACGAGTCAATTAAATGCGTTGAATTGTCTTTATATGCATCTCGTTTTTTTAATCACTTTCAGAGGGTATTTCAATTGAATGTTTATTTAGATTTGATACAACGTCACACTCGAAATCCGGTTGCGTTTCTATACTTTCTACAAATATCGAAATTATATGTCCAATATATTCTTGTATTTTAATTGAATACAGTAAATACACTAATCCAGACAATATTGTGTTGTTGTTAGCAAGTATGATGCTTAGCATTACAATACATCAAATACACAGTATACCAGAAATACAACGAAGCTGTTAAAATACGATTTAAACGGTTATTTCGTTAACCCATTTATGCCTAGCGTCTAGAAAAAAGGTCTTAGCAAACAGCGTAGACCCAGATGAGACGCCGCATGATGCGGCGTCTCATCAGGGTCTACGCTGTTTGCTTTAAGTAATTTCTGTAAGAAATATTCTAAATGTAGAAATACATATAGTGGACATCCCTAATTTTGGAAATAAATTAAACCAATTTAGGTTGATGGGAGAGTCCACTCGGCATAAATGGGTTAAAACGTTTGACATTGTGCTATTATCTTTACCGCCACAAATGCATTAGCTGATGCGCGGATTTTCGTACAACGATCATGGTGCGTGAACCTTGAAGACATTTTACAATTAACATGTGGATATTACTGTTTGTAGCTAGTCGCTTTGTTTCAGCAATCACGTTGAACTTTCTGCATTTCGTTGAAGTGATATTATGGTTATCTAACAGTTTATATGTGTCTATCGCAACCGTTGTTTATTTTTGGTGTTTTCACTTCATATACACTTATATTTGTTAATGCACCATCAACAAACTAAAACAATATCCCGGAAAGAGAAAAATAACGCATTTAAATATCAACCGAACTTTCGTTTGACAACTGATCATACATGTACGATGTGAAACTAAATTTAGTTTTAGTTTTTCGGATCATTTCGGCTTACAGGACTGGGTGAGTCACGTAAGAATATCGAATATAAAATAGAGTTTTATAAACAACTGGTAGCAAGATGAGTTGCATATAATTGGTCAGTAACCACATTTTAACTAACTCTTTTGACCTGTTAATTCTTTTCAGCACAATGCAACAGTGAAAAATGTCCACAATATCACTTTACTCTATATTCAGTGCCCATTAGGTATCTACGAAGTAATTCAGTTTATTCAAAAAGATTGCATTTGCTTCGCAGTCTGACAAAAGTCATACTGAAACACGGTCAAAGCAATGGATTGAAACCTTATATTGTTATGATTATTTTTCCCAATACTTTCCATATAACTGTGCGAGTGTTACATGACTAAAGAGCGTAGTGGTGTTATATACTGTGAAATAAATCACACAGATCAAACTGCACAATAAACTTTCTTTTGAGTCTATAGATTTATTAATATACATTTCAGTTATAGATTTATTAATATACATTTCAGACTGTGTATCAATTGGAATATATGTGCAATCTATCAACACATTAGACCAGTTTATTACACATTATATAATGACATTTAAAATGTGCACTGGTAATAAAACGATTACTCTTTCTATATCTTAGATAAGAGAGTTATTATAAAGTCAATCGTGTTAGAACCGAATGTTTATCCCATCATCAGACGTGCATTGTCGAAATAAACCACTGTGGAATAAATTTTCCTCTATTTCAGAAGTGCTGAAATATAGCTGTCACGCGCGGCGAAGAATGTTCATATTACTCGGAATCAACTATAAAGTAATCATTTTTAGTAAAATCGAATCAGATTCAACAAAACAAACAATTTGATAATAAGATGTAATATATTTTTAACATATAATGCAACTCAAAAAGCAAATAAACAGTATTTACAAATATTAAGTGCGCGTACTCGTGACGTAATTATTAACACGTCATACGACACAATGCATGTTGTTTCACGCTAAAGATGCAGTTGTTTAGTGTCTTTTTTTTCAATATTTCTTAAAAATCGGGGACGTAGAGGTATGATAAACAGAAAAACAGGTTAGTTACTGATCATTTTGTAATGAATTAGGCGCGACACGATTAAAATAATGAAACAATGTTTGCTTAAAATATCTTTGGGATTTTCCGTCTAGTTCGATTGTCCTATTCTATTTTTTAAGAAATAATTTACGACTAAGAAAATTGATCGGATAAATCGAATACTAGGTCGGTGCCGAATAAAGCAAAGTTTATCTTGCTCGGCACGAAAATCTGAACCACTCGCCAAGGCTCGTGGTTCAGATTGTCTAAGCCTCGCAAATAAACTTTGCTTTATTCGGCACCGACCTAGAATTCTCTATATATTAGACAGTAAAACGCTTGTTTTAGCTCGAGTTGCCTTGTTAATTTGGCTTTAACTGACTGACAACTTTAACTTTGACTGACAATTAATGACATTAACTGTTGAAATGTGAGTGTAAAATGCATGTATGCGAATTATATGCGTTTACTTTATTTTTTATTCGATTAGATTATCGTTGGTCTGGTATCATGTGGCAATAAGAGTAACATTAGTTTACATTAATGTAGAGAAATGTGTGAATGCTTAAAGCGGGTTGTATTTGAGAGACACGTTTTGTTGCATGACAGGGTTATTACAGGATATATCAAACATGGTTTAATTCACCTGTTTTTCGGTCGTATTTTATTTTTTTCACAATATATTTCATGTGTATTGCCGGCTACGATATCGGCAGCTTCGGAAGCACGAAGTTGTTCTCATAAACGAAGCCAGTCCCGCGATCGCTCGTAAATGTTACATCGTGGCCTGAAATTCCCATGAAATATATTGTCGCACAAGAATTATAAACGAGCATTTTGTATCTCGTTAAATCTATTTTACCATACCATATTTTATGTTGCGTTGAAATTGTTGCTATTGTAATCAGGAACATTTAAATATTTTAATGGGTTCACTTTAGTTTTGGAATTATTTTGCGAAATATTCGTTGATATTGAGTATTAATGTAGTTTGTTTTAAATATGCTTTTGCAAGTGTATTTCATTTGTTTTAAACGTATTTGCCTCAGAAAGAATTATAAAGCGACGTATCAGTTATATATTAAAATCGCTTTGGGCTTTATGTTAACGAATGATGTCGTACAAAAAGGCCCCAATTATTTGCGCTTTGCGCTTGGATGCGATGTGAACACATGTAAGGTTGCCAGTGTGTATGCTGTATGTATTGGTATATATTTGGTTGTATGAACAGCGTTTATATTATTGGTGAAGTATTTATATGTCTTAAGGTGTGCATGGCCACGATTACGTCCTGCCGTGAGTGCGTGGAGTTGTGCAAATCAAATAAGATCAGAATTTCTTGAGTATTACTAATTGTTCTGGATGTATATGTGCTATGTCATAACTACTGTCAATGTCCATTAATAACTCATATTCATTCCTTGCGTTTGTCAAATAATGATGAGAAATTTGGTGAAATATTTGGGTTTTCTTTATGTACGAAATATTGACAAGTATATAAAAAGATTAAATATTTGGATCTGGTGTATGTTTAACAACAAAGGGGTTACGATGCTGTTAACATAAGTCTTGGGCTGTATTTGCATTATTTATTGGTATCACAATGCTGATTAGCGGGTGCATACTTGAATAGTGACTTCTCCAATCCTAGGTTGTAATTCAGCCAATCAGAAATAAACACGCATAGAACACTGACCAATGGGATTCATAACTGAGTTTCGAGGGGGAAGATGTTAGAGGGAAACAAGCAGTTAGCGTTTAGACCTAGAGGTGGACAGATGGAAAGGACACAATCATGTAGCAATCACAACGTATTTGTATAACTGAAATATTAGTTAAGTCAGACATTAAATTGGATTAGAAACAGATATATGGTGTTGTTGAATATTTTATCCTACGTAATGCAGAGAAATTAACATAAATAGAGAGGGACCGACTTGTCCCATGCGCGACACGAGAAAATGGTAGTTAATGCAAAACTCGTCATCTTGGCAATTCGCGCATGACGAGACATCGAATAATAGGCTACACACCGGTAATTTAAGAGTAATGAACATTGCTAGTAGTTATGTGTCGTCCATGAACTATGAACGATTACGGGACACGTTATGGGCAGACAATAATATGTCAGTTGCAATAAATTTGGTGTTCCACATAGTAGCGTTAGGCATTTTGTTGTAATGTATAGAAGAAGGCACAATAGACTGTAACGGGTTGGAAATAAACATATATACTGTGTAAGTACTTGCCCAATTGTATACTGTGAATCCATACTATAACGAAAGTACGATTGAACAATTCGATTTGAAGTGTCAACGTGATACGTAGACGATTTGAATGTCAACATTTTATTCTCACAGTCTAAAACCACCATGTAAATATATCAATCAAATATAGTTTTCTTAAATGAAATTGATAGCGCCAAAACTAACACGTGTTCTCGTTCTTTCTTTCGTCATGTTGCAGAATATAATTATTCCAACGTGTCCTACGAACGTATCCGCAAATACTAAACGGATTTTCGCAACATTGTAGTTTCCTTGTGTACATATAAGAGTAGTTGGTTTTTTAGAAGAAACTAATGTTTATGGCATTGTATTTTTTACAATACGTATTCTTTTGCATTGTTTTCCTTTTATATTCCTAAGCGTTCAATCGATTTGAAATAAACAACAAACAAACAACAAGAACATGTAAAACGATCGTATACACTCGCTGTATAATGTAACAAATCACAATTGTAAGATTAATAACTTATCTTACGAGTTGCTTGTACTTATTGTCTTACAACAATTAAAAACCCAGGATCACGAACATCATTTTTATCGAGTATATGGGTACGCCGTATACAATTAAAACAAATCATGCTGCATTCTTATATCTTCTTGAACGAATGCCGAGAGGGTCATTCTGGTCTTATGCTTTCTTCCATGAGAACATCTTGCGGGGTTTCACGTAATCTTCGAGAGTGAAGAAACCAATCGTCAATTATACATAGAAAGCTATTATTTTATTTCACTGGCACGTATTTCTCTAAACTAGCCTTCGTGTCAGTTTTGATATTGTAACTCATATTATATTATATAATATCTCACAAAAAATTGTTTCTTCTTTGCGTATATAAACTACAAAGGTCCGTAATAGTGCCCGGTAAAGATGCGCGCGCTTTTAAAAGTGCCCGCTAGTATGTTAGTTATTTGTAACATTTGTGCAAGTTTTACAACGAAAAGATTCTTCGAGTTCTGTTTCCTTTGTTTTTGTGTATTCTTGTTTTACACCAGTACATATTATTAATAGTAACTTATAAATAATGATGGAATTCATATTGCTTTTTATTTTTATTTCTATTGAGATTTATCTGCACAAAATTGTTCGGTATAATATAGGACATATTATACTTCGGCTTCGGTCAATATTCTATTTGGGGTTGCCTGGCTGGTCACTGTTCTGCCATAGGGCCCTTATTCTGCCATAGGGCCCTCAGCGAGGTTTTCTTTATAATATTATAACATAATATTATAATAAATAATATTATAACTAGCATTGACTTCTGAACCGTATGTTCAACAAATATTGTCAGGGAATGTAACGGGGCATTAACTTTGAATACACTTATTATTTAGTTACCTGATAGTAACCGATATTGTTTTATTAAATTTCCATCTCATTAGGCCCTAAATTATTTTTGCAGATGTCATACATTTTACAAAAAACATGTCTGCCACATACAGGAAGACAAAGATTATACAATCAAATATGGATGGATTTCACTTTTTTCAATTTGATGTTTTCCTAGAAAGACAAAAACGCTTTACATAAATAAAATTTATAACAATTGTTTATCGATCTATTGAATTCGTCTTTGAATATTGGGTATTGTGGTAAAGCGGAACAACGAAAGCCTAAAATCTACGACAATAAATGGTTGAATATTTTCGAGCATTTTCGTTTTATATTAATGTCTTGAATTTTAATAATTTGTGATATTAGATTCCGTGCGTTAACGTTGGTTAAACATTGACTTCCGTTATTGAGCCTACCCGCGAAACAATAAAACTAATTTATACCATGCTGTATGCCACATTATAACTTTTTCAAGAAAATGAGTTTCGCATATACTTTCCTTTGATTGAACTATTTGACCTTTTGACGTATAGCTTTATACATCAACGCTTCAGTGAATCTTACTTACCAAGATCCTGGACACACAAAACAGCGCATTTTCGCAGAATGGAATAAAACACTCTTTTGGGAATTCCTTGCTATCGCATGCCAATAACGTTGAAAATATAGTCTATCAGCCGTAAACGACTAATAAAATGGATTGCTAACACTCTACATTGGAAGAGATCAATAAAACATAATCAACAGATTGGACAAGGCTATATCAGAAACTGTTTTTTATCTTATAATTTGTACTGTTTTTATCTGCCGATTGTACAATGAAATTCGACATTCAATAGAAAATTTCCTTAAACGTGTGTTCACTATATATTTGATTCTTTTTTGAGCACAATAAACGTGTTGTGTTTACAGAGAGAACAGCTTTATAACATTTTCCGGATATTCTTTCATCAATAAAACAATTAAACGCCATTATGTTAAACGTCTTTTACAAATACAATAAAAATATGTGACCAGGTGACGTTTACGTGATACTACATAATCTTATAACATTTTTCAGAACAGATAAATGATGATTTATATTAAACAGGACTGAAGTGCAGAAGTTCATATCGATGTATACTACGACATTAACATTTTAAGTGAATGGATTAGCAATCTGAATATCAATGAACAAAGGGTGCAAATGAACAAGCTAACTTGGCTAAATAGATAACAAGACTTTATCTGTAATGGCATAGGTTTGTAAATGGCATTCTGTCCTGTTATGGATTCTGAAGTTTCAACGTTTGCTATTTTATATATAATATTCTGAAAACATGCTTTATGAACATTGATCGAAACTTGATTGAACGCATATTATATCGCCATCTGTAATGATTATTCATTTTTCATATATATATATATATATATCTATATATATATATATCTATATATATATATATATATATATATATATATATATATATATATATATATATATATATATATATATATATATATATATATATATAGTTCAAAAGGTCATCGACCAGTAAAAGGGGAAACGTGTAAAAAAATTTAATCGAGAAACAAATACAAACAGTGGTATATCCCATTGTTTAGTGGCATTCTAATTGCAGACGATGAAAGACTGATCAAAATACTAGTTGTGTTTTCAATTGAGTCACGGTGTTTATCACGCTGGGTATGCGGATACTTTGATAACAGAAGGCACTTCGATACCAGATAACAACAAAAGCCACGCGCGAGAAGTAAGTTCATCAGGGTTTTTTTTAAGTTATATCATTAAGATAAGCTTTTTTTAAACGAGGCGTATGGTCGAGTTTATAAATGGTGTATCCCTTTCTCTTGCAAAGAAAAACATCACGGAAGAATGGTAGATTTTTCCCCCAAAAATAGAAAATTCGTTCGGAAAACAGCATAAACTGGATGAACAGTAAACATTTCAACAAAATAAAACTACTTAGAAATTTTGCAAGAAATTGTTTGATATTCCAGCATGTAGAGTAATCACTCTGCTTCAAATACCGAAATTTTGATAGTATTCAATGAAATATAAACGAAGATAGAGCATGTTGTAATAGATGGTATTCATGAAGTTGCGGATACTTTGATTCCCGATATAGGAACCTTCGGATAACAGAGACTTTCAACAAATTGGGCACTGTGATTACCGAGTTTTATCTTCTACCTTAAATGCATGTATGTATAAAATGGCTATTCTTACCAAACATTTTGAAGTACGAATCAATTTGCAATTTCAAGCCCGACACATTAATTTGGAAGCTATGCATAACGTAATTACATCCACATGTAAAATATAACCAATGGTGTTGTTCGTTTTCAAAAATCTTATTACTATTAATTTATATTATAATGAATATTATAAGTGCAAATTTTAATTAATAGATTCAAATGCTTATTTCTGAAGTAATATATTTCAAGTGACGACTGAAAATAAATGTCTACATAACAAACTTTTTAAGTGGTAAATTGAGATTAAGATAATTGAAAATACAACGGACCATTTGGATAAACACTACTGTGTTCAATCGAACTTATAGCAGGACTCTAGATAAGGGGAGCAAGGGGTCTTAAAGCGGGGAATACAACTCATAAAATCTTTTGTCATTGGTGCTCATTACAATCGCATCATGAAGACTATACTAATGCGTAGCCACAAAATTTAAAAGAGATTGCAAAACTCCTTATATATATTGAGCTGTACTTATAGGAAGCACTTTCCTTTACACTTCCCTTTCCCTTTTATTATCATATTCCAAAGGGATAAGAACGTAATTCGGTAATTCGTTTTTAATTTACGTCAGTACATACATTTTTATTTATTGCCTGCTTACTATAGCAGTATTCCACAGCGAAGTCTGCATTTCTGATTTACTAAATAGAGTGTGTTATATCTGGTTAAAAGTGTCGAGTTATCTGGAACCGAAGTGCCATTGTTTTTGCAACGATCGGTAAAAGAAGTGTCCATGAAAATTTGGCATCCGACTCTTAAAACATTTGAATTTCCTCAAATACGTTATTCAACTAAAATTTAACATGTTGTAACATTGATCTTTTATTTCGATTAGTTGGCACGTTCTTGATTTATTTCCAAGTATTTTTTTGTTGGTTGAAATACGTACTAACCATCGAATTCATGACGATTATCGATGAAATTTTATCTCTTTTTTTATATTCACTGTTTTTTCCCGACTTTCTTGCTCCGCAATACGAAGTACTATACCGTTAATCGACCAAACAATGTTACGTGTCTGAAAACCAAGTGAACAGAACATAAATGCAAACAAACTGAAGAGCTCAACTCTCGCGCGTGGCTTTTGTTGTTATCTGGTATCGAAGTGCCATCTGTAATCAAAGCATCCGCATACCCGGCGTGTTTATGAAATGTTAATTAACAACTTTTATGTAAGTTATAAACATGTTAAAAAAAGGAAAATACTAATTACAGCGATTGTTGTTTTATCTTGTTGTCAGTGTCCCAACGGCAAGATGCTTAGGATGTGCAGTATGGAGACATAGAGAATAACAGGCTACTGCCTGATATTTTTGTAATATATTAGACATGGCTTAGAATATTATAACGGCGAGGCTTGTCGAGCCGTTATTTCATTCGGGCCGAGCCTGATATATTACAAAAGAATCAGGCAGTAACCTTTTTTCTGTTTATCATACCTCTAAGTCCCCGATTTAAAAGAAATAATGAAAAAAAAACGCTACATAGCTGCAGTTTTAGCGGGAAAGACTATGGCTTTTGTCGTTTGACGTGTTAATAATTACGTAATGAGCACGCGTGCTTAATATCTGTAAAAAATGCTTGTTTGCTATTTGTGTTGCATTTCGTGTTTACAATATTTTACATCTTAGTATCAAATTATAAGTTTTGTTGAATCTGATTCGATTTTGCTAAACATGATTACTTTATAGTTGATTCCGAGAAATATGATCATCCTTCACGCATGACTGATATAAGAACTTCCTGTTGACTATAATCAAACAATTTATCATACCACCGATTTGATATCTGCCTGATATAACGTTGCCTGATACATTTTTTTATATCTTCAATGCTTAACAAATGTAAAAGCCAAAAGTCTAATATCAGACATTACAAAAATCTAAAGTGTTTCTTTCTATTTTGGAAACGTAATTGTGTATGTTTTTATTGTGTTGTCTATATTAGTATTTTTAATGTTCCCATGTTCTCTTCCTGTATGTGTCTAACATGTGCTGTAAAATTAATGTCGTCTCCCAAGAGATTTTACTGAAAAACGAGATGGAAATTTTATGACAGAATACCGGTTATTATCTGGTAATTGAAGAATAATTATATTTGCACTTTATGACCTGATACATTCCCTGAAAAGATCTATTGAACATAGGGTTCAGAAGTTCGTGCTAGTTGCTGATACAATACTTAGTGATAAAATATCCATAGTGACACGCTGGCTTATTTAGCGAGATATGTGCCAATGAAATAAAATAGTGGCTATCTTTGATAGACGTATGGATTCTTCACTCTCGAAGGAGACGATGATTGCCTGATAAAAGAAAGCATTATACCAGTATGACTTTCTTAGCGTTCGTTCAATTAGATATTACAATGCAGTATGCTTTTTTAAAATTGCATATGACTTATCCACAAACATGATCAAAATAATCCAAGTTTTTTTTGCCGTTTAAATATTCACAGGAATAAAAGTTATGATAACGACGTGTTTTTTTATTTACAGCGAATGTGTACGATTGAACATGTGTTATTGTTTTTTTCAAAATAGTATAAATGTTAAGAATAGAAAAGCAAATAAGCAGAAGAATAAGTAATAAAATAGTACTTCAATGCAACATCAATATAACTATTTTATTATCAATAAAACAGACTACACAGTTCATAAACAATGATGAGAACTCCCTAGTAGTATGTGCTGATAAGTTCGAAGGACACTTTGACAAAAGTTTTTTTTTCTGCAACAAATACGATTTAACGTGTTGTTATGGACGCTTCAAATTTCATTGAAGAACGCTAGTTTTGATTTATATAATTACATGGTGGTATTAGACAGTTAAATGTTGTCATAGAAATCGTATACATCGTATATATTCGCTTTAATTCTGCATGTCATGAAGACACGTCAACATAGCAACTTGTCCAAATCTATATTTCTTTATAGTATGGATACACACTTTAAAATATGGGTAGTAGTAATAATGTACAGTCGAAGTCCATCCAAAATTCTAGTTACCGATTTCTAATAAACTTCTGTTTTCTAACAATAATCTGCATTTACATCTCAAGTCGAAGAGTATTTATACTGCCATAACCCCGTACTACTTTCTACTTTTGAACTTATATAAACCAACTTAATACTATTTTTGTATTAATCTTAAACATTGAATACAACAAATACCATACACTAAATGATAATTAAATCCAAATATTTTTACAAAGCACATTTGCGGGGTCATGCTAGTGTAGTGGGTGTGGGACACATGATAAATCTGGTCAATGGAGGTTTATATCCATTTTATTGTAGACGTCGTCCAATATACATGTAGTCAATGACGGAAAAGACCAGGTTGGAATAAAACCACGAGGATGGACTTACGTTCACTAGACGGTATTGGCAAATGCCAACGTGGTCAGTAAATGTATTATGAAATCAGCAGTAACATTTGAATGACCTATGGCAATGTTGCATCGGATCAATTTCTTATTATGATTGGACATAACAATAATGCATCAGTCTGCATGGGTGAACGAACACTAGAGAGAGGACAGAATTTCAACAAAAAAGTAAAAAGTGTATTATATGAACAAGGGAG
Organism: Dreissena polymorpha; assembly: GCF_020536995.1. Classification (NCBI taxonomy): domain Eukaryota; kingdom Metazoa; phylum Mollusca; class Bivalvia; order Myida; family Dreissenidae; genus Dreissena; species Dreissena polymorpha. Next base: position 78,228 of record NW_026273396.1, on the reverse strand, counting down.
ATAACAAATTGACCTGTACTACACAGTTCCCCTCTTTTTCTAAATGTCTCCAGTCATTTTAAAATGTAAGTCATTAAAAAACCACCTAAATTGAGAGAGATGATTTGAAAATGTTTAAGTATAATAAAATACAGTACATTAGAAATTGATTTTGAAGTAACACACTAAGTGTTACTTAACTAAAGAAAATACAAACACAAATATATAAGTTGCAAAATTGACAAGATTCATCTTGATGTCCATTTAAAATAGTAAAACACAAAGCTGCACACGTTTTCCTACTACAATCTAAATAGAAAACAAAGAAAAATGTCGATATAGTATTACTCAACTTTCTGCAATATGAGAAGTATAAATTTTAATTTAAATGAATAGTTTCAACTTTTAAAAATTCTAAGAAAACGTGACACCCAGATTCGAAAATATAAACACCTTACGATCACATTCAACCTAAAACACATCTCTATTGGTCTCAACATTAAACATTAAACACATAGACAATCAAAAGTTCAAATAATAGGCAAGGAAAACAAGACATCAATAACACATCATAGAGAACACAGCATATGTCTCTTTAAAGAGACCTCACATGTAAGTAACATTTGTAGACTTACTCATTCACATATTTATTTTGATCAACATTCAATGACCTTATCAAATAGGGATTTACATAGCCATGATTAATGACACAAGTACAAATTAATTAAAAGGAAAATGTGTTAATTTGCACACATATGCAAAGAAACAATACATTTAAAACGCATCACAGAGAATACAGTTTACGTCTCTGTGATGTACGTTTGTAATATGTGCATTATTACTGAACAAGAATATTTGGATTTATTAAATCATCTTGGAATTACATTACCAAATAATGGTTAACATGGTCATGATTAATGACACATGAATAAAGCTATTAATATTGTTGCAATTGTGTAAAGTTGCACACATATTCAAAATTATTGTATAAATAGTTTGCACTGATGTTCACAGAACAACAAAAAAATGTATGTAGCTGAAAGCATGATTTGACATACTTAAATCAACCAACATTAACAAATGGCAATATGACCTCCCATATTTAACAATTCTCACTAATAAATTACCCATACATTCATTTTTGGCCATAAAACGAACATGCAAGAAAAATGTAGAAAAGTCATTTTTGGGATTGATAACACATCGGAAAGTACATAAAAAACACACTGACAAACACACAACTTCACAACGCATTAACACCCTTAAGAAATGTGGAAAAATACTTCACCATTTAAAACAGCATCAAGTTTAGAATATTGAAAATGAATTTCTGAACTATCAATGACAAACCAAATTACTGGACTGTTTGACACATACTTAGAAAGAAAATGTCATAAGTCAAAATATCATTTCAAAGATATGTTGATATGTACCAATATTCACAATAACATCAAAATTGGTTAACCCTTAAACCAAAACCTCAATGCCCAAAATATATCATTATTTTAAATAATCTTATAATTTTTATTAATAATTAAATGGCAATTTGGTAAAGCGTATACACTTAAATAGAAATATACAATGACACGTTCGATGTCACGATTAAAACAAACTATATATGCAAATACTTTTTAATTGCCTAACTATTACAACACTAAAAATATCTATAATTTAACTACTATTAACAAAAAATACAAGTAGTCAAAACCACAAATTAACTACAGCATGTCGATGCTTATTTGTAATTTACCCTTACGGCAAATGAATGAAATCTAGCGGTCACGAAAACATATTACAAATCTATTAAAACCGTGAACTGAAAATTATTTTCAAAGATTAACTTAGCAACAAACGTTTCTTAAATACTTACAGAAAATTCTCATGTTTAAAATAAATATAATATTCTCAAAGACTAATAAAACCGAACAGAAATACAGAACGTGTTGGCGTACGTAATTTTTACATTTGATACCAAAGCAAACGTAATAAATAGTGCGCCATACATATTAAAATACAAGAAGTTGATATAATAGACTTACTTGGTCAGTCTAAACGCACATGTTTAAGGAAAAAAAAATACATTAACACATCCGCAACACAAAACGTCAACAGATCATTGTTACAGGAATTACTGGTGACGAAATTCACAATTAAAAAGTATAAAGTCACGTGGTGTTACCAAAAGTTACATAAACACTGAAAAACGAGGATTTCTCGTACGAGAAAGTGCATATTCAATACACAAATTAAGCTGTCCTTGCCGAAAGTACTGGAGGTCCTGCCGAAACGGTCCTCGGACCTAAACGAACGTGTTTCCAACCTCGCAGCCCTCCGAAAACCTGGTCCAGCCGCCAACCTGCTCCTTCCGTCGCACGTCTGTCCCCGTTGGGCGCAAAATGTAGTGGGCGTGGGTGTAGGGACACATGGTAAATCAAGTCAATGGTGGTTTATATCCATTTTATTGTAGACATCGACCAATATAGTCAATGACGGAAAAGACCTGGTTTGAAAAAAACACGAGGATGGACTTACGTACACTAGACGGTCTACGAAAATGCCAGTAATTTCATAATAAAATGAGCAGTTAAATTTGAATGACCAATGAAAATATTGCATCGGGTCAATGCCTTTTTATGATAGGATACAACTATTGAATCAGCCTGCATGGGTGAACTAACGAAAGAGATAGGGCAGAATTTCCACAAAAAAGTAGCATGTGTATTATATGAAAAAGGGAGATAACAAATTGACCCGTACTACATTAGAAAGAGCACTACAAGCATGCATTAAAGTAACATTACTATTCAAAATCAAGGAAAATTTCGTACAATCGTTCTTAAAATAAAATTAAGCAATTAAAAGTCAGTGTTCCTTATGGCAATTGCCGAAAATTCAACGTCAGATGTGGTCTGGTAAAATAGATGTTTGTAATTACAAAATGCTCGTTTTTATTATTGTTTTGCATATCTATTCATACGACACATGAACACTAAATTGGTGTTCTGTGTCGTATGAATATATATATTCGCGGGAATTAATTGTGGCCACAAATAAATAAAAACGAGCATTTTGTATCTACAAAAATCTATGTAATCATACCACACCTAGCGTTGAAATTTTGGCTATTGCTATAAGGAACACTGATTGCTAAGGTGTTAACTTTATTTTACGAAATACTAAACGAAAGTTTCGTTGATTTTGAGCGTTATAAAGACTTTAACACTATTTACACAACGCTGAAATGTAAACAGCAATGTATGTATTTATGTATTCGCTTTTTTAAGAAAAACATTATGCTAGGCAGTGTTTTGTTAATGAGTTGTCATAAAGATGTACATTTGTCTATTCAATCAAGTTTTCCACTGGACATAGTGTGATGCAGCCACATCAAATAATACTGCATCTACAAAAGGCAAGATTTTATACAAAATTCTACCATTTGCTCAAATCAATTTACGATTCAGTGGATGACACGTTTGTATTTATGGCGTGCGTTTGATCAAGCGCTCCTCATCGGTTAACATCTTAATACGACCCACCCGAATCGAGTTCGAGCAAAAGAACTCGTGTAAATTGTGACCGGTAGTGTGAAAACAGTTCGAGCCATCCGGTAATTTGAAATCGAATATGCTTTCTACCTGCGGCGTCTGTATTTGAAAGGCTAGGTTATTACTGACCGTATCACATTTTATCTCACAGCTAAAGGATTTTATAGAAGATATAACGCCAATTTAATAAACGTTATGCTTATTCGACACCTTTTCTTTATACAACGGCTACCACATGTACATAGGGACTACCGTTTTTGCCTCTAACCTCTGGTAAAAGGTCGAACGCAGTTAAGACTTGAAATCGATTTTACTGGTTAAAATGAATCCAGATATTTTATGATGATATTATTGATGAATAATAAAATTGGAAAATGCAGCTTTTCTTGTTATTGTGTAAATTGTGAAATAATCGTAAGAATAAAGTAAATACATACATACATCACTATCATACAATGAAGTACTGACGTCTGCTTTTGTTATATTCTTATGATACATTTGAAATTTAAACGTCTAGTAATGTAGCTAGGATTGCAATCCGAATCTTAACAAAAAATTTAAGACATAGACATAAGCATTATTAAAAACGTATTTAACAGCAAATAAACAAAGAAACATTGAAAGAAGCGATGTTGAAAAATTTAAGCGATTCAGGAAATTAAAAGGCGTGATTAGAGAATTGCATGTTAGTTTAGTTTAAACATATTTTATTGTATATACACATTCATTTACAAACAATTACATATAATAGACAGTTTGAGGTACATGTATACAAATGGATTGGGCCTAGAGTTATACCAACATCATCGAAGGGCCCTCTCCATTATGACAGTTTTTTGTAAAGGTTAACAAGATGGGTATGCCAAGATACAGGTAATTTGGTAGTCCAATGTTGTATGTGCATACTTAACAAATAAAATGTAGAATCAAAATAAATCAGCCTGTTTTAATAACAAAATTGTTTATACAGAGTAAGTGGCTAATAGAAAGTTTGTGGATACTTAATATTGGACGAATGAGACAAAAAGAGAAAAAAAACAAACTAATAATAAAAATATAACATCCTAATAAAGGACAAAGATACACATGCTTGCAAAAACCCTGACCAGCTCGACCATAATCTTCCTTTCAACTTGATATTGAAATGCTTTGAGGGGTGCTATTATGTCCTGGTTAATTGATTGTTATACATTAAATCGTTTCGTTCGTTTGATAAATAACTGAACTTCTTGAAAAAGCTTACAATTAACTTCGTAGTTCAAAGTTTGTACGCCAAACATGAGTTTTGATGCATTCATTGGATGAAATATACGCGTGTTGTTAACATTTGTGAGCGTTCGTCCTGATAACGCGAACATTTAAAGAAGTAATGGTCCACGTCCTCGGTGTGGTAACCACAGCTACATTTGGGTGAGTCAGTTAGGTGATTTTCAAAAAGATGCGCTTTCAGATCACTACAATGGTTTCTTATTCGAGCATGTATTACTTGGTATGTTCCCTCACCCTGTAAATAATATGCAGGGACTTTAGGTACTTTGAATTTTTCTTTAAGTTTTGTTTTAAATTCGTCCAATGTATTTGAATTTTGTATATCTGGATCAAGATCATTCCATAGTTTGATTGCTGATGGTATAGCAGAGTTTGAGTATATTTCATGGCGTCTGGGTAATGTGAGTAGATTATCACCATTTCGTAGGTAATACACGGAATTTTCATTTACGGTTGTTGGAAACATGTCCGAAAGATATTCTGGTAGGTTATCCTGTGTGTGTTTGTAAACTAATATTAGTTTTTGAATGCAGCGCCTGTTTTCCAGTGATACCCAGCCAATTTCAGTAAGTAAATTCGTTATAGATGATGATCTCGTTAAACCACTAACTATTCTGGCGGCGTCATATTGAATTTTTTCTAAAATATCTTTTTCATATTGTGTACCATTATCCCAGATGACCGACGAGTATTTTAATACAGGACGTCAATATGATACGTATATTTGGTTTAGCGTTTGACGTTTTAATTTGAACTTTAGCATTCTCATAGATCTTAATATTTTAGATGCTCTGCTAAGGATAGCGTTAATGTGATTGTGCCATTTACCATTTTGACTGAACAAGAGACCTAGGTGTTTATGGGTTTCAACAAAGCCCAACTGATTTCCGTCAAAATGTGGTTGGGGCTTTTGCATGTCCAATAATGAGAAAAAGACAACATCAGTTTTAGAGGGATTGAAGGAAACCAACCATTGTTTGGCCCATGTATTGATTTGGGTAAGGTCATTATTGAGGATGCTTTCCATAAAAGCATGGTCATTTGAGGTGACTTAAAGTGAGCTGTCATCGGCAAATAGTCTTAAGTTACTAAGTAATTTATCAGAGATGTCGTTTACATAGACAAGAAAAAGAAGAGGACCTAAAACAGATCATTGGGGTACCCCAGCTTTGATAGATATCTCAGTGGAAAATTTGGTATGAGCAGATACCCGCTGTGTGCGGTTAGATAAGTAATAAGATACCCAATTAAGGATATTTCCAAACATTCCATACTGCCGTAGCTTGATAAGAAGCCCTTTATGCCAGACGCGATCAAACGCTTTTGAAATGTCGCAGAGTACCATGCACGTGCTTTGTCTTTTGTCAAATGCTTTCAATTGAAAATCGGAATCGGAAATTAGAAACCCGATTGATATTTGTAAATAAGTTTGTTTAGATGCAAATGATTATATACATATTTAAATACAACTCGTTCCATTACTTTTCCTACGCAACTAATAAGAGAGATCTGCCGGTAGTTTGACGGTTGCTCTTTGTTACCCTTTTTGAAGAGAGGCATTACGTTTACCTTTTTCCAAGAGCTAGGAAAGATGTTTTCTTTAATGGATCTATTAAATAAAGTACAAAGCGGTTTACATATTGTGTTTAATGTTTGTTTCAGCATTCTATGACTGACTTCGTCTGGACCGCTTGCTTTATTTAAGATTATTTAGAACGTCCTTAATGTCTTGTTCAGAAATGTAAAAATCATTTAAAATCACATCCGTGCAAGTTTACATCTCTGTCATCAACATTCGAAACAGAAACAAAATAGTCATTTAGTGTGTTGGCCTTTTCGAAATCTGTTATTGAAACAGACCGATCACTATTGATCAGAGGCGGTATTTGTTTACAGTTTGATGAATTATCTTTTACAAGGCTTTTGATTAGCTTCCAGTATTGTTTAGGGTTTGATGACGAAAAATCGCTCATAGTGAATTCTATAGAGTTAAAAAAAATTATCTCCTTTGCGTACTTTTTTCATATTGGTAACTTTGTTTCGAAGGTTTTTATATTTGCTCCAGTCTGATACCTTTCCGGTAAGAATTGCTGTACGTTTATGGCGATCGCGCGAACGAGTAGCTCTCCGAATTGCGGAATTATACCAGGGTTTGTCTTTAGGTCGAATAGTTACAAATTTATTTGGAATGCAGGACTTAACAAGAGAAAAATATGTATTCATAAATTTGTCGGTGGAAGTATCAACAGTTCCATGTTCTATACATGACCAATCAGTAGACTCAATTAATTCATTAAATAACGTAAAAATCGCTTTTTTATATAGAGAATAATAGGTTAGTGTTGATTATAGATCAGGTTTATCATGCGAGGCTTAGAAAACAAAAAGCACGAGCCTTGGCGAGTGCTTTTTCGTTTTCGTGCCGAGCATGATAAACCTGATCTATAATCAACACTAACCTATTATTCTATTTATCCCACTTTTTATTCAGTAAACTGTTTTTATTTAAACAAAATAAGTTTTCATGAGTGTTTGTCGTACTTTGATAATGACTGTAGTGTAACCAAGGTCAGTGTATTACTCCGCGTTCCAAAAATAACCGCTGATCAAATAATCATTTTTTTAAATCAGAATATCGTTCTGTAACAAAGTGTCGAGCGTTATTAATTACAATTTTAATCATATTGAATTGCAAATCTTTAAGTTTTATGATATCAATATGACATTAAGTTGTTATATACAAGGAACTACATTTGTTTACAACGTAGCCTAACACCACACACAATTCACTTTCGATATCAAACTATCGAGTCGATCACGAGGTGCACAATATTTGCTTCTTTGTTATAAAATGTGGTTATTCGTCACGAAATAACAAAGATAACTTGGATTTAAGCTAATTATATAATTAACATTTTGAATGTTGAAAGTGGCACCAAAGAATTGTGAGGCAAAGTTGTTCGAATCGAACTAGAGAAAGACATTTGCTGGTGAAGTGACTGGGTGGGGCGAACATCAAGATCAACTTGTTCGACGGTAGACAGTGGTTGTCTAGGCTGCATTTCGGCCATAGTTTCGGTGCGTGAAGGTGAACAAGAGGAATCTGTTGGATTGTTACATTTACTGCACTGAGCAAGAATGAACACTGTTGCTGCTGTTCAACAGATATGTTGGAATAATGGATTATGGACTGGACATTTTTGTGCCCTGTTATGGCCATGGTTTCAGTGGGTGGAATGTTTGCATTTCGAAGTTTTTGGACCAGGAATTTGCGAACTGAGTGGTTCGTTATTCTTTTGTGCTTGAGAAAGCCGGCGTCTTTTGCCATGGCCTTCATCATCTGACCTAACTTGTTGACACCCAATTGTTGACGCAATAATCACCGGGATGCAGTGTCATTTGTGCGTATTGCCAGGTAGAAAAGATGCTTTGAAGAAAAATCAGATGGACGCATATCCGAGTACAGCTTGTAAATGAACACGGGATTTCTTGGTCCAGACGATTGTTTTCTACGGTCAAAGGGGAGCAACTCGAACTGACTTCTTCAAAGGGGAGCAACAACAACAGAACCTATTAGCATAGTGTTAAATTTACCTAATACAAGGTTTTAATGACAATAAATGACAAAAAACTCGTTTTTTGCTACTTTCCTTTGTTTTAAGGTCATTAAGATTGACAAACATTTGAGATTGTTTTTATTATTGATGCACTTGGCAAATACAGGTGACGAGGTGCGTGGGAAAAAGTAGTCCCGGTTTGGCAGTTGATGACGTCATTTCGTGCCATTGATTATAGCCTTGCCGTTGATTATAGATGAAATTTAATAAACGGGGCTTTAATCAACCGATTTCGCTGTAAAAGTGGGATAAATATATATTCCCATATTCGTCGTTTGTAGGGCTCCTCTAACATGAAATCGGTCTTAATGTGCACATAAGTTCCGTAATGATCTGATATAGTTCTGTCAGTTTCAAAAATACCGGCATCAAAGCAGTGTTCGCTACTTGACAGAACTGTGATGTCTATATAAGTGCTGGAATTACTTGTAACACGAGTTGGATTTGTAATTATGTTTCGTAAATTATTGAGCGTCATGATATCTTTAAGTTTATGGTTACTCGGATTTAGTTGGTCTTCATTTATATCACCAACAAGTATAATATATGGAGATATTTCAATTGCCTTTTCAATACAAATATTTAACTTATTCCAGAAATCCATAGTTGAACTTGGTTGCCTGTACACTGTGCAGATTAAGAAGGTTTGTGAATGATCTTTGATTTTCACAGATTCTGACAGTAAAAGTTCTAGATCAAGAATTCGTTGTGGACTTAACAACGATGAAGTATAGACAATGAACCCACCAGAATGTGCATTTTTTTTCTTTTCTGAACATTGTATCGAAGCCCTTAATTTGTAATAAATCATCACCGATATCATGCGGCAAGTGTGTTTCAGTGAAACATAAAATGCTATGTGTACATTCAGAAAATGTGTCTCGTATATAGTTCATCTTGTTTCTTATGCTTCGAATGTTTAGGTGAAAGACAGTGAGACATTCAGGGCTTAGAGGGCCAGGATTACATTCGATATCGCCGGATAATAGCAGAAGAAAACGTAAAGAAATTATATAAAGACTTAATTGACTGGAAGCTATGCATTAGTTGTCATGAAAAAATGTTGGCACATTCGTTTGTATAAGTGACATACCGCTGGCAAGTGTATAGATAGAGATGAACACTGATAAGTTCAATGTACGTACGTAATAGAGAATATTGCAAAGCACGTGCACGGTAAAAAGCATGAAAGACGTCATATATTGTTTGAGAAAAGTGACATTAAATAGAGGAGTTCGAAATGTCAGTCTTAAGTTGACACTCCGGTTTCGGTAATAATGTAGACCGATTTCCTGTCGCCACTGTGCTATGTCGTTACCCATTGAGTGGTAATATCAATGGAAAATAGAATTGGTAGAAGCGACAGAGAAGTCGGTCTAAAATATATTTGCAAGCAAAAGTTTTGTTGCAAAACATTTGAAAGAAATGAATCTTGTATGGTCGAGCTAGCCAAAGGTATGAAACATAATACAATAAACACATTAACAAAATAACGTACCGCATCGCGCACTATCACATATAGTGTCCCCGATGTCGGCGAGATATAATAATTCTAAACAATTAAATATAATTAAATTAATTAAATATACAAAGGTTTTAATTGCTTTCCTCTTATACAAGTCTTAAGAGTCTTTCCATTTGAGAGCGGTCCACATAAAAACAACCTAGTAGCTGTATACAATTTCCATACATAACATACAGTTGTATCAGTGAATTTTAAAACAATCAGTGCGATATATAAAACAGAAAGGGTAATTTTTAAACTGTTCTTAAATACACACACAGTGGTATCAGTGAATTATAAAACAATACATTTTTTTCGATACAGAAAACAGATCATAGCATTCTTTAACTGTTCTTCAAAAAACACCAATACTTTCAAAGGTTTGATCCGGAAAAACTAACACCCGGCAATTTATGTATAAGTAAGGTAAGGGGTCTTAAAAAAAATAAAACTATAACATGAGCCGTATAATGGACGTTAAGACGCTTTCCCTTAGCAATTAACACGGGACGTAATCAAAAAAGGATTACCTTCCTTTTCCCCACCCCCTCAGAATTTTACAAATAGCGATTTAAATTAATGTACATTGCGTCGGCGCTAGTTTATTGGCATATGCTTTTTCATTAAAACCTCGATGCATTTGAGCACAATTTTGATTTGCAAATTTGTACCATCACCAAAATAAATTATCAACTAGTCCCGGTCAACAATAGTTCTTGTCGGAGCTCGCCTACGACTGATTATTTATGCATGCCTCGTTGCGTTTGTGCACGATTTTCATGAGTACATTTAACCTTTATAAATAAGTTATTACTGAATCGAACAATCTCATGCAATAGGTAATGTTAAGATTTATTTTAGATTTAATCGTATGAAAAAACAACAACATTTAATTTAATAACTGCGTTTTACTTAATGTTTTCATAGGTCAACACCAGGCAAAAGATACAATAGAATTTTATATAAATCGGTTGAAATTGCTTAGTTCAACCCAGATTTCAAATAATAGCAAAAGGAAAAAGAAAATCAACACTAAGCACAAAGAAGACACAATAATATTATCAGTAATTGCGTATAGTTACTTCGCTCTACAATGTTAACAAAGATCACCACCTGGTATGATAAGACACAATAAAATTTCTCGTAGATCGAGAGCAATTACGCAGGTTAACAAAGTGTCAAAAGAAAAACAAGCTCAATTATTATATTTAACAGTATTTTACGATATAATTAAACAATTCAGTGAACTTGTGGACACAGAAACATGAGAAAACATAACATGCATTTGGTTAGCACAATATGATGTGGTTTCCGTGTCAGTAAATTGCTAGAGATCACAATCGTTAAGATACGGGTTGACATTTGTAAAAGATAATATTTGAACTAGTAGGTTGTACAAAATAATAACTAGTAGGTTGACACATGACGCCTTATTAGATTATGGCTTGTATTTTTTACCACATACAGTAAGTCGTGTTAACACTCGTAATAGGATATTCACGGTGTATTGAACCTCATGTCAGGTACACTGTTATATATTTGTACAAGAGTGTAGTTGTTAGTATACACGGTTTGATGATTATACAATTTCGTGATTTAGCTGGCAAATGCACGATGTTAACTGAATAACACACCATGTATGTGTTTAATAGCATACGATTTGCATTTGGCGGTTTATGTGGATATAGGATATTGATTTAGTGCGCATTTTAAGTCAATTCAGTGCTTATCACGTGCGAGGCAAGTATGTCAATTTTTATAGGAAGAAATAAATTCTTTAGTCAGGCTCAGTGTATACACGGAGATGTATTTTATCGTCGAAAGCCGACGTTGAAATAGTGTATTTGGAATTTAGATAATAAATGTATTAACATTTTTAATAAAACAGTTGTTGGAAAGCACAGGGAAAAATATGTTTGTAATGACGGTGGCATTGTATCAGGAAATGCGTGTTGTTAATGGAGAAAATAGACAATATAGAAAGATATCCGACTATAGTTGTGGTAAAGAAAGGACAAAAAGACAACGGATCATAGTGATTAGTATGCAAACAATAATAATACGGATTTGGAACAAACGACGAGTGCCTTTATATGCTAAAAACTTGATTTCGTGTGAAAAATGAAATGGATACACAGGGAAAAGTATGTTTGTAATGATGGTGGCATTGTATAAGGAGATGCGTGTTGTTAATGGAGAAATAGACCATATAGAAAGATAGCCGACTATAGTTGTGGTAAAAGGAGGACAAGAAGACAACGGATTATAGTGATTAGTATGCAAACAATAATAATATGAATTGGAACAAACGACGAGTGTATTCTTTATATGCTAAATACTTGATTTCATGTGAAAAATGACATGGACACACATTCTACTTAATATGTTCTGGTTACCATTTATGGTAAAATCGCAAATGGTATCAAGTAGATATTACAGTGTAATTACATATTGTTCATCAGCATCATCGTCTTAAATAAGGTATGTACACAAAATGTTTAATATTGAGCTAACAAATACTATGCTACGAGAGTAGTTTTGAAAGCACCATTATACTATTAGTGCTTGTACTTTTAATGTTTGTACAGTCATTTCATGTGTTCAGCCAGTGGCTTACCATCTCGGATTGATATTACTGTTGCCCTGTCGCGTATCAGTATGCGCTTTTCACCGTTACCGGAGTGATCAGGCAGAAGTCCATACACTTTGCACCCAGCGACCCAACTTTTGGTTAACAGCTTGTTTCGAACCAACTGTCGGGCTTCATATGCAAGTTCTTCCCGGAATTTAGTTGCGTTCTCTTGTATGAAAACACCATCTTTTAGATTTCTCCGGGCTTCATATAACCTTGGACGGGCGCTACTATTTGTGAATTTCACTATCACTTTCCGCTGTTTGCCATCTTTCTTCCTGCCCACTCTATGGCACCGATCAATGACCGCTTTAATGAGTTTGATGACATTTGTGGCGGCTATTTGGAGTACCTTTTCCTCCACCCGGTCGGTCTGGGGGTCACCTGTATCGCCAGGAATGTTTGTTATATTTAGACACATTCGTCGTCCATACTGCTCACGTTCGTCAATTTCAAGGTGTTGAGTTCCATGATCTTTTCTTAACTGATCATTTTCCATTTTAAGCTTTGCTTTTTCATCATTGAGGTGAGCAGTTTGGCGCTTTACTTCTATGTCAATAAGGTTCTGAACTTTTGTTGAGATGTCGTTCAGTAAATCCGGCTTGATTTGTTGCACGATTAGTTTGCTTAGCTGTACAATGTCATCACTAGAAAAGTTTGACGCCATCTTTGATCGTACTGTTGAATCGAAGAAAACAGAATCTCTATCGTACTCGTACTCACTTTCAGATAAGTTTTTTTATTGAACGAATTTTGATGTGACGGAGAAGACGAGTTGCGTTTTCTTTGAGATTTAGATCTAGGTTTAGGCTTCTGTTTTCGCTGTGTTTTGAGCTGTGTTTAAAGCATTGGTTTTAGTGACACCCACTGCGCGCCAAAATGTGCGCCCCCGTTATGGTTGAAAAAAAAGACTGTTTACTGTGATTAATCACTGATACTCATTGAATAATTAACACTTGTGGCAACAAAAAACCTTCATATATCCATTTCACATGTACATATCTACTACATCGGGAACACCGTATTTATTTTACATTCTCAGTCTCTTTCAGAAAAAATCTTCAACCATCTTGTTGAACCGGAACCGCCAATTGCATGTTATTACTGTTGATATTTTATATGAATATGTTACTATGGAAGGGAATATCCGCCAATCCATGCATGATGTTAAAGGACATTCTCATTTTATCTACTGTCATATGCTTTCTTTTACATGGTAGTTGCATTTTGACTAGTTACATTTGTTATGCAAACACTTCGTCTCATTGTCACACATTAATAAGTTTATAATTACTTCATATACATCTTTACATGTGTGTGTTATTGACAACTGCAGTTAAACTTTTGGAACTGTATTAATGCTAATTCTAACGCCGTTTTTGTTTAACTACGTGCATTAGGCTATGTTGCTACTGAATTTAAGAAGCGGTTAATATCTTTGTAGCTCTATATTACTTCTGAAGTCGATTGCTAGTGTGTCTCTGATTTAGAATAAGGTTTTGCATACACCACCATTATAAATAATTCACAATGCGAAAAGGGGAACCAGTATTATAAAAACCTTATTCCAGCGCAAATGGCGTCGTAAATTACTATTGTCGGGAGATCACTCTTACCATCAAAATAAGAATCTCCGGTATCAACCGTGATACATCGATTATCTCTGGAATCCTCCGTAAAAAGCGGTGATAGAGTAAAAAAACTTACCCGTCTACATAATGCCTATTGTTTTTTCTTGGAATCCCACTATCGACACCTGTTGTTATCGCTTTGAGAAAAATGTTGCCCAGGTAAATTTTACTGTGTGTGGTTTATTTACGCTATAACAGGAATTTAAAAGCTTAACGTGTCTTTGTTGTAACATGTATCTCATGGGATTTGATTTGGTTTGAATTTTACATGGCGTCAACAGTAGTTCATTTGTCTTGCAATTCTCACGCTACACCGGCTCATTGGTGATAGAGGAAGGCCCCAAGCCTTAACAACTAAATCAATTACTTGGGGAGGACGGTGGTCCTGGGATAAAACCTCGGGATACGAAGGTTATTTGTTCGTGTCCCGTGCAGAGCGGGGGCAGCCCATTTATCTGTGATTACTGCCAACACCTTTTACAATTATTGCAGACAGTTACCGGTGTGTAGCACAGAGATATATTAAGATCAACAAAAAATGGCATATATAGATTATATAATAGATAAGAGTCACAAATGGATATCAGGGTGCGATATCCTAGCTCTTTCTATGTAATGTTTATTTACTTTCTTGGTTCTATATCATGCTCTGTGAAAAGCACAGATACATGGGCTACCCTCTGGGTTTCAAACAGGTTCACCTCTAGTTGGGTTGGAAACATGAAAATTGTCTCTGAAAAAACAAAATTGCGCACAGACACAATGATGTAGCCAAACAAAACAAAAAAAAATCTCACGGAGCTGCACATTTTGAGTGGTGAAACGTCAAGATCATCCTTCAAGGTCAATGGTAAAAAAACCAAAGTGGCGCATTAGGGAACACTGTGTTTCTGACAAACAAATTTCTTGTTTTATTGTCGTTTCTTGTTTTTTTTTTCCTTTAATAGTTTTACTATGTCGAAGAATCCACAGGTCCTTCTTATTTTACCACATTTCAAATAAGTTATAAACAATATATACAGCATGTTATCTTTGAGCTTTTGATCACAAAAAATGTCTAAAAGAGAAATTTACTTTAGAAGCTCATGCAAAAAGGGTCTTAGGACATATCAGCGCAGTGCTGCAGATTTGCCTCTGCCATCCGTACACTCTGATAAGGAGTCATAATTTCCGCTTATGAGACCACAAAACCTGGTGTGGCTTTATCGCAGACAGGTAGGCAGATATGCATGCTGGTCTGCAGTTTTTGTGGTCGAATCTGTTGAGTTAGATTCTAAGACCCATTTTGCACGGCAAGGCTCATACTTCAACATTGTAGGACCTGGGTCTTGCTCAAAAGGCAGTGACGGTAGTGAAGTCGCCGAAACCATATGGGTCTCTTTCTCATCAGATTTACCGCATCATGAACAATCACGGGTTTGTTGCAAAAGACTTCTCGTCAGCTTTTAAATTATTGCAGGATTAGAAAAAGCAAACGACATTATAAATAACATCATTTTGCACTATTATTATTTCCGAAATGTATATACTAAAAATCATGTACACACATGAATAAACGTTTATTAGAAAACTATTGTTAATGATTCAAAAAATATAAAAATTGATTTTAAAATGAATTTTAATATAGAAAATACAAGATATTTTACTCTTGATGTTACGATTTTGTAAAAAAACAACAACAACCTTTGCTTAAATATAACTTAATATATTATTGTTGATATTTACCTGGTGGAATATGTTTTGTTTGTTATAACAAGCTTTTGTTCAATCAGAAATGTCTTAAGATAAAATAATATGTTGATGTAAATTTCACACTATATATTAAAGGGTGTTTCAGCAGATAACCAGACATCAGACCGCGTGTCAGCGGTTGTTACAACAGTATGATTTTTTGTTTATTTTGTATGTAATTTTCTATCTTGATGACTAAAAAATGTGCATTTTAAGACAGAGCTTTATAATTATGACAGTGCCTCTTCAAAAGTCAACATGTTGTTTCCATGATAGGTTGTGTTTTGAAATAGCATTTGAAATACTTATACCTTTTAAAAGATGCACATGCAAATGTTGTTTATGGTGGTTGTTGATGAATTCAATATGAATTCCTACGAATGGAATAGTGCGAACTGTATGTGCTTCTTTAGTACTAGTTTAATTTGTCATCTAGTGTGTAAAGCCTTTACATGAAATGCTAATTGTGTTGTTGTTTTTGGAAAGATAATTGCATCTTGTTGTATGTAACGAATACATCTGTTTTATTTGTACAATTATGAGATTTTCAATTAATTGCAAACCACTATTGCTGCTCTTCATTGGGTATATTTCTTAATTTAACGGTCATTGCTTTAACATTTGAGTCTGGCTCTGGGAAAATAGGACTCAATGCATGTGCTCAAAATGTTGTCTCAGATTAGCCTGTATCGTCAGCACAGGGACACAGGCTTATCAGGGACAACAGTTTCCGCCAGATACTGTTTTATTGACAAATTCCATTAAAGCGTAAAGTTCATCACTGATTAGCGCTGATTAACACTTGATCCACATGCATTAAGACCCATTTTCCCAGACTGAGGCTCAATTATGTTGTTGCTGTGTGTCTTGTAATGACTGTGGATGAAGCCATCAATCATGAAATAGCGTGTCAACATAATATAAATACTGAATAACCTTTTTACAACTTTATTAGAAAATATATGTATTACATAACATACTCGTTAAATAAATATAAGAATGAAACACACATTACATAAACATCATCAACAAACAAAATGATCCATCTGGTCCTATTGCTAGTGTAGCCCACACATACTGCTTATGACTAGACATATGCAACTTTACCATGATCGTACAATTGTTTTCAAAACAATCTATACATTGGTGCAATAAAGTTAAAAACCTACATAAACATGTGAGATTGCACTACTGTATGTCAATGCCTGGATGAACAATACATAAAATATTTGTTAATTACATATACTTCATCATGGTTTAATAATTCGTGAAAAATAAATGCAATAAAACCACAACGAAATTAAAGTCTCTATAACGCTCAAAAGCAACGAAACTTTCGTTTAGTATTTCGTAAAATAAAGTTAACACCTTAGCAATTTAGTTCCTTATAGCAATAGCCAAAATGTCAACGCTAGATGTGGTATGATTACATAGATTTTTGTAGATACAAAATGCTCGTTTTTATTTATTTGTGGCCACAATTAATTCCCGCGAATATATCTATTCATACGACACAAGAACACCATTTTAGTGTTCATGTGTCGTATGAATAGATATGCAAAACAATAATAAAAACGAGCATTTTGTAATCACAAACATCTATTTTACCAGACCACATCTGACGTTGAAATTTCGGCAATTGCCATAAGGAACACTGACTTTTAATTGCTTAATTTTATTTTAAGAACGATTGTACAAAATTTTTGTTGATTTTGAATAGTAATGTTACTTTAATACCTGTCATCTTGTTTGCCAAACTTTTTTACACGTGTTAACTTCTTTCATGTAAAAGAAGTAATATATGGAAACTATTTTTGGTAGCAAATTATATTGTTGCTAGTGCTAACCTTTTACTTATAAGAGACATAGAATAAAAAGTGTAAAATCACATAACCTCATTAAATGCTAGAATTCAGGGTCTTGTCTTAACAAAGATCGTATGACACTTTTTGGTTATGACTGACTATTCAACTTACAATAAATAGGCATTTATAATCCGTATGCTCCTCAAATAAAGGGCACGTGAACATTGAAAGGAAATAAATACAATTGACCCTTGCTCTGGGGAAATGGGGTTTAATGTATGTTCCTAAAGTATCGTCGCAGATTAACTTGTACGGTCGGCAAAGGCTAATCAGCGAAGACACTTTCTGGTTTTATGAGATTTTTTGTTAAAAGAAAGTATTTTGAAAAACAAAATCCAGTCTAGGCCGAAAGTGTTGTCCAGATAAGCAAGTGTGGACCACATAAGCTAATCTGGGACGACACTTCACACACACATGCATAAAGCCAATTTCCCAAGAACGCGGCTCAATTTGACTGAAGGCCAGGTCAACTTAACCTAGGCTGTTCACTGAAAACAAATTTTAGCTTATGTCTAAATGTCAGCACAACAAAATAGAAAGGCAAGAAATTTAAACTAAAAAAACTACACCATTGAAATTTAGCAAGAATATATCTGCTTAGCAATCTACAAGATGTGTGAACAGGATGCTTTTAAAATCATCGAAAGATAAGTTAAATAATTTGAAATTAATCAATTTCTCTCATATTATGTTGAGCTTAAGCATGCCAAATGCTCAAATGGAACACAACAAATTGCTGCATGATTGAATAAACAGTTCAATATGTTCCAACTAGCAGAATATTTCTTATTAAGATTGGCCTTATTTTTTCTAAATTTTAATAAAATACTACTTCGGATATTGGATACATAGTTGCCAAAATTCTAAGCCATAAAATACATAGCACACTCTATTATCTTTTTCAGAACATTTAGACTGGTCCATGAAAGTTTTTCATAAGCTGCTTGTAGCTCCAGTTAATCTGATTCACATCTGGGCTGGTTTCTCTCCCGGGTCTCCTCTAGCTCCTTCAACAGGTGGTCATTAGTTGTAACCAGGGACCTGAATCAACAGTAGGGAAGTTAATGCAACACATTTGTATTGTTAAGGTAGAACTTATTGAATATTTAGCTTGACTTATCCAAGAGCTTAGGCCTTATAAAGAAACATTAAGTATATGCAATTGTATAATTGATAACTTATTATACTTATTGGCCTTGAGTTAAAGGGCAAAAACATTTTAATTATATAACTGATACCAGCAGAGTTACCGGTATAACCTTTGCAGTTTGAACCTGACTCAACTCGATACACATGTTTATTTGTATACAGTACTTATGAGCGCTATGTTGCGAAATCTGATTTTCTGTATTGCAGCAATGTCTTTATTCTTTACCCAATTGGAAATAGGATGGGTACACTTGGGAATTATTGTTTTATTTCAAAAGTGTTTGAAATATCCTAAACTATGGAACTCAAACCATAAACCTTTTTTTAGGTTAGCTGCTGAAAGCATTTTACCTCATCATTAATTATGTAGGGGGGTTCCAGAACAATTTGAAAGTACAGGAAGGTCTTGCAAACAATAATTAGGAAGTATTCAATAATAAATGACTTCTTTAAGTTTGCACAGTAAAATAAGATGTATATGCATGCATATTATGAAACAATAGAAATCTTGACATTAAAAAATAATTAGTGTGGTATAGACTGTAGTTTCAAAATATCTAGCACAGGCCTCTTCAGTGATGCCTACCTGATAACATCTGGGTGTGATAGTCCAGTGCTGACACTTCCACAGTTCCTATATTTGCATGTCCATGCCTCCTTCTTTTATTGTGGGGTGTTAAAATTGCCTTTGCAGCACTAGTGCTACTGAATACTGGTAC
This sequence comes from Dreissena polymorpha, assembly GCF_020536995.1. NCBI lineage: Eukaryota > Metazoa > Mollusca > Bivalvia > Myida > Dreissenidae > Dreissena > Dreissena polymorpha. Next base: position 58,584 of record NW_026273396.1, on the reverse strand, counting down.
AGGCGGTCGATTTAATCACACGATGGTGGTGTCAAAGTTGTGCATACCCGTCGTTGTTTTAATATAAACACACAACATTCTGCATACGAACTTGGATATACATGACATAATTATATAAGCAAAAATTAGCATTGGAATGTTAGTTAAAATTTGCACTAACAATATAAATTATATAAATTAAAAGTAATAAGATTTTGAAAACGAACAACGACATTGGTTATATTTCACTTGTGTATGAAATTACGTTATGCACAGATACCCAATGTGTCGCGCTTGACAATTCAAATTGTTTCCTTCCTGGGTTTCACCAGTACTCGGCTACGGCTCTTCAGTCTCGCCAGAGGAAACTCCCATGAAAAATAAGCACGGCATGTGCGGATCAAACCCAGGACCCCTGAGTTACAAACAGTAAACATTAACTGGGTCACTGAGCTACACATTATAGATGCAAAGAACACCAAGATCGATCTACGATTTAAGTCTATAAAAGAAAAAACTTCAGTAAATTTGTCAAATTGAAGACAGCTGTTCGGTAACTGTTCAACCCGTACTGCGGTCAACTCATTTAGATTTGAATAGATAAAGATAGTGTTACGAAGAAATGCGATGAAAACAGTATGCAAGTAACAGTCAATTCAATCAAGCCAACAGTTAAACATTTTGATCATCGTAATTAAACCCTCCATTGTTACAATTATACTATGGGACGTTTGACGTGTAAATAAAAATAAGATTACATCCATTAACTTCAAATAGACCTAAATCACAAATCAAATGACAACTCAACGTTCGAAATAGGGATTACAATCGTATGCAATTTACTAAATAAACAAGTACAATAAACAAGTAACTTTTACCTGAATAAGAACAGTGGAAACTACGGTCGAAACGACGCGGTAGAGTAATTCATCTGGTAGATATAGAATACAACACCGTTCTAAATATTAACCTTTTACGAAAACTTCGGAAAAGTACAAAAAACTCTGGTTCTCCGTCGTGTATGAATTCAATATTACTAATGCATTCGTCTTAATGCATTCGGCATTCGGCTTACTTCATGTTAGCTGCTGCCTTATGCTTATTCATTTCGCTTAGTAGAACTTACAAAAAATATGCATTTTCTAGCATTACTTAGTATTGAAATGATAATAGTTAAGCAACAAGAAGAAAGCCAAATGAACATTTTAACAGAAATAATGCATTTGTCATTTACTCGCAAGAATACATGATTAACATACATCAAATAAACATTAAATCGAAGTGTGCAAGCAATATTTCACTACAGTAACTGATAGAAACAAGCATGAAGACCCAAGGGAAACGAAGTTATTTTGTAACAAATAAAATAAAGCAAAATGCGATTGTCATTTAGCAATATGCAATTGTCATTTAGCAATATGTAATTGTCATTTAGCAACATGAATGGACTGGCGGATATTCCCTTCCATATGTTACAAATTTCATGCTTTCGTGCAAGACTAAGTCAGGAACAGATTGTGAAGCCGCAAGTAATAGAAACATGTTGTCTTGCATGGATAGGGAAATACAAAACAATACGTTTCCATATCTAATGTCAAACACTGGCCGGAGTTCAACCTATCGATGGATGCATCTGCAGCAAGGTCCAAAAGTCTAAAATACAAGATAAAGGCAACATGCCGAAAGCTGCTTTTCAATTGACGGACGACGAGATGGAGGCTTTGTACCAGAAGCAGATTATTGGTTGTCCGAAGCCTTGCTGAAGACCATGCTTTACAACAACTGTGTCCACTGTTGCCTTTGGACAACCATGGGACAGTATAATCTCTGGTTGGAGTGATTTATTATTTGTTTTACCATTTTCTTGAGTTCTTCTATATTGCCAGGAAATAACACACAAACGAGTATCATTGAACGATTACAAATAGACAAACATATAACACTAAATAAGTCAGCATAGTCGATTTTTGTACACGGTACAGCACAAAGTCTTAAATTTACTATTTAAACAAGTTTGTCAGACCGAAAGTCCTTTCTATATTGCGCAAAGCACAATTCAAACAATACCAAATGGTGAGTGTTTATGCTGCAGAGGGTTGGTATCAATGAAGAGGGACACATGATTCAAGAATGGCTGAGCAGTGCGGGCTGTACCGTCATCGCCTGACAAACCACTTTGTTCGCAAGCGAATGGTCCAAAAGCTCAGAGACGAGAACGTTGCACTCACTGACATTAGGAATTTCATAGGCCACAAAAAAAAAACACCCAATGAGTATTAAATTAAAGTGCAATTTCTGAATCAACACAAAAGGCCGGATCATACATACTCTCTAGGAAACGACGCAATCCAGTCACTTCAACTGTGACGCCCCAACCATCAACAGTAAGTATTGACATATGCAGTGGATAGCACGATGATCATGATGCAGCAGCATCTCTCACATCCAGCGTGGTCAAGTACCCAAGATCCGAATCTAGGCCCGTCAATATTTCGAATGTGCATATTCATTCTTTCCCCACCAACTCGGAACATAATCACATGCCCCTTTCATTTTCGATGAATCTCTTTCAAACATTCTATCAGTGGAATGGAGCAGTCTTAAATGTACACACTCTCAACCTTTACACCAAATTAATCCAATGATTTGTGTAATTTGCGTCATATTTGTTTATTTTTTTCCAGTTCTATTCGTTGTGTATAAACATTGTCACATGTTGCATTCATGCTTGTAAATGGCGACAAACTCCTTGTTCATGAAACATTATTTGTACATTATTTCAAAGACTTAATATTTATGATAAAAATGAGTTTTTCAATTTCTTTAATAAATTTTAATCGATGTATACAATGTTTAATCTCTTCATTTTTCAGCAATCGCTCGCTTAACAGAACAATTCTTGTTAGTGCGCAAGAAGAACGACATTTGTTATATTCATACGCGAATATATAAAATTAGGTTTAAAACTTCAAGGTACAACCTCCGTTTGTTTACATTATCTTTTAATATAGGTTCGTAACATTTGTAATTGTTATGTATGGTAAATAGAATACTATCTTAGTATAAGTGTGTGCTTGAATTTATCTGACTCGCCTCAGAAAGGCTTACATGGCATGGCAATTCACATATCACCTGTCAGTTATTGTCAACTTTTTATTCCTTTAAGCATTCCATTATAGTAAAATAATGTGTTCTAAAACCAGTAGATTTCAGATATCTTATAAATATTTCAGCCCAGCCTGACGTATATGACAACATTTCTGATAAGTCGAATCATGCAGCAACACAGACAGACGTTAATAGCCAGTGCCTACAGGGAATGGAGTGTGAGATCAGTGAACGTCGTGCTAAAAACCAGCACCAGAAGTATCATTTGTCGGAATATTTAGAGAAGGACTTTGAAGTAAATGATGAGAACGTTCAACATTTTACAGGGTTAACATGTTATGAAATGTTGATGTTTTTATTCCACTAAATGTCACCGTTTCTACCATAATCACTTGTTCTCAAACAATGTAGAACATTTTCTTTGACACCCATGCGGTTAAGATAGAATTTGTCAGTAATGTTCCTATCATATGAATTTGGGGTATCGCTGTCAACAGTTTCGCGCATTTTTTTAAGTGTGGTAGATGTGATTTATTACACAAGTCAATCTATGGTATATTGATAATATCTCGAAACAGTTCAAAAGACAATGCCGATGAAGTTCAGAAAAAAATGAACATAAAGGTGTCTCGATCATTGACTGCTTTGATGTTTTTATAGGAAAAAACATCAAACTTGGAAACTGCAGAAGAATGTTTCAGTGCTTATAAAAATCGTCGTACAGTCTAATTCGAAAGGGGAATAACACCCCAAGAAACTTTGTCCTTCATTTCAAAAGCCTTAGGTGGACGAACCAGCGAAACGTTTATAAAAGTAAAAGGCGTTTACCTCAACAATATTCTCCCCGGTGACCTCATTTTAGCGGACAGAGGTTTTAACCTAGTGTTAGTGTTGCGAGTGTGAATATACAAACATTTACAAAAGGTCGGAATCGGCGCTCTGCTGATGACCTCGAATCAAAGCGGAAGTTGGCAGATGTTAGGATTCATGTGGCGACAGTTATTGGAACGGTACGTCAGATATACACCTTCTTGAATGGCACAGTACCGATAAGATTGTTAATGTTGAATGGTGAAAACAACTAAACGATGATCGACGAAATTGTTATCGTGTGTTGTGCTTTGGTAAATTTTAATGAACGTATTGTCGATTTTAACTGAAGTACAAGTTAAGCAAAGTTTTTCGGCAAATATTTCTTAACAAAAGATTTTGTTTTGTAGCCAAATCTAGACTGTTCATTGCAAACATATGTTTATCATAATATGGTGAGCAAAGTCCTAAACAATGTGTGAACTTAACCTTGTTTATCTGTGTTATGTTTTTGTGTTAAATAACCAGCAGCAATAAAACCAGAAGAAAAAAACAAGAGGGCCATGATGGCCCTGAATCGTTCACCTGACTAACCTTGCTACATCAACTTAAATTCTATCAGACTCATATACAATCCCAAGCCAAATTTCATTAATTAATACATTGACAAAATTTCATTAAGACATGATGAAAACTGTGACCTCTTTCATCTACACAAGGTTTTACTAGAATTGGCCCGGTGACCTAATTTTTCACCCAAGATAACCCATATACGATCCAAAATCAGATATTATCAAGATAAACATTCTGACCATATATCATTTAGAGTTTCGTTTGATTATATTGCGCGAATTTTTTTCAAATGTGTGCGGGCAATTCCGTCTCTTTTATTGATATTCTTTATGGAATAATGCCCATGTCTTTTTTCCAATTCTGCAATTTTGCACTTAGCTAAGTTGATGTTCTTGTTTAGTTATATAAATTATTGTTTTGCTTATCACACAAATACTGTGTCATTTTATAACATTTTGTATTGTCCGAATCATCATGACACTCGAAATTTGTTTGACAAGACACTTTTTTTCTTGATTTAGGGGTGTTTCAAATGAACTACAACTACTAGGCGGCGGGGGAGTAGGCCATGAAATTTCAGTCACGGTTTGGCAGACAGTCAAATCAACGTTTTCATTTGAAACATGACTGCATATTTTGGCAGGCACCATTTGTTCAAAATGCTTACTGTCTGTGAATTCTTGTTTCAACAACTTTGGCAGAGTTGTTGCACATTTTATTTTTTTATGTTGCAGTTTATTTTTGTTTTCAGACAGACGCTGACTTTTCATAGTAACTGCATGTTCCGTACAGTTTACTAATGCATCATCCAAGAAAGCCAACAAACCGACAAGTTCACTGCTGTGAATATTTTTATTCTTTGCAATCTGACATATTTCTAAAACTGCTCCATTAGTGAGTGTTAGTTTCTGGAAGTTGTCAAGTTTGCTGCGCAGAATTGAATCTGTGATGCCCAGTGCTTAACAGTAAGGTCCAGGGTAGTTCTGGGTCCCCATCATTACATCTCAAATTGAATAGATAAAATCACACACATGATTTAGCTTTTTGTGCAATAAATAACGTAAACATAATCGAGTTTGCTTGTTAACATATTTTTTTTCCACTTTTGGTACGAAAGTGATAGTAAATTTGCAATATTGGCTTTACATCGGAACATCGTTATTATCTTCTATATTAGCGGAAAAAAATAAACGTTATAATTTAATGACTAGTTTTTACGAAAATTACTTAAAATATGTTTGACTGATTGTTTTTCTATATTCCGTTCGACTGCAAACATTAAACGACTCGTAGTACGAGCCGAAAAATGGCTTGGTGACGAATGCACTTTCGTTTTTCTTGAAGACTATTTATGATAAATATGTAGAGATTTATTGATATTAAATGAAATAATTCAATTATTTATTTACTTACCAATCGATTTTTATTCAATCATAACGCTTCAACAATCCAATAATCGAACGTAAAGCTTGTTCTGATTGTAAAGTATGCAATGCGACTGTAAACAAAATGACGGCTGAGCTTGACCTTCGACTCGACTGGAATTTTCAACAAAGGCGCGTTTTCAAAGACAAATGCGACGCGCTAAAAATCATTTACGAATATTTTTTTTGGTAGTAAATAAAGTTTAGAATGTCTAGTTTATAAATATATTTGTAATATTTCGAAAAACTGAGGAGATTTTCGGCAATTTACGATTAACTTTGGGACTTGATTTCTCGGCGTATAAAGGTCATACAGTAATTTTACAAACACCTGCATCAAGCTCGTTCATTGGTCTATAAAAATAGCATGTAATGAACAATGTGATACTGATTCCACTATGTCGCAAATTGAATGAAAACAGATGCCTCTCACAGCATGATTGCACAAAGTGTGATAAACAGCGGTACTTAACAAAATGCACAGAAGCCAATTAAGTAATAGGCTATATAATATCGTAATCAATCAGTATCAAGTTGATATTTATACCATTTGAAAGGTAATTTCATTTCCTATTTAAATAACTTTGAATGATATCTTAAAAAACAAATGTGTAAGACCGATTTTAGTTGAAGTGGTGTGAATGATAATTGGTTTTCTTCTGTTATCAGCTGATTAGCCACTCAGCTTCTGGAGTTGCTATTCATTAAGATCATATGAAAACTATGACCTCTACTGTCTTCACAAGGTTTTTCTATGATTTGACCTAGTGACCTAGTTTTTGGCCCCAGATGACCCAAATATAATCCCAACCCCGATTTAATCAAGATAAACATTCTGACCAAATTTCATAAAGATTGGATGAAAACTATGACCTCTATTGTCTGCACAAGGTTATCTCTTATTTTACCTAGTGACCTAGTTTTTGAATCCAGACGCCCAAATACAATTCCAACCCAGATTTAATGAAGATAAACATTCTGACCAAATTTCATAAAGATTTGATGAAAACTGTGACCTCTATAGTCTACACAAGATTTTTCTATCATTTGACCTAGTGACCTAGTTTGTGACCCCAGATGACCCAAATACAACCTCAACCCAGATTTCATCAAGATAAACCTTCTGATCAAATTTATAAAGATTGGATGAAAGCTGTGCCCTCTACTGTCTACACACACAAATTGTTAACAGACACACGCACGCAGAACGGACGCCGGACATCACACGGTCACATAAGCTCACCATGTCACTTCGTGACATGTGAGCTAAAACACAAGAATTCTGTTCATTCAGTCTAACTCTAACTCTAAAGCCTTAAACAATAAGCTTAAATACAATTTATTTTTAGATTCAACACGCCCTTTACTGATTTTAACGACAACAACTATTACACATCTAACATTTAACTGAATAAAAACGTACATGTAATTAGTTGACTACTATAATGGATTTTAAATTTATCAATGAGATTATTCATGAAAATTGACAAACCAAGAAACAAAATATGAAACTTTGAGAATTTTGCAAAAATAAAAGTTTAATGATTTTCTAAATTAAATCCTGAACTAGTTGTTACATGTGTGTACATCAATTGACTTTAAATAACACACAACTAATCCTGCATGAAACGACGCCGCTTAAACATTGGTAACTTTCGACAAACTGGGCAGTACCACTTTCCTTTAGGGGCAGATTCAATGTTTACACACCCATAGTGGAACCATTCAATGTCATATGTGCTATTGTCACTGCCAATAACTCGGCCAAACCTCACTTGATTGCATATGCAGTATTACTTCTCACGAATCTCAATTGGATTAGCCTCTTTGTCCTTAAGTTGGGATCTTACTGTATTCATTGGTACTGACACAGTGTCATGTTGCATGGTTGTGTAAACTTTGCCAACTAGCTCTGACAGACGTGCATTCTTTAAAAGCAGATCAGATTTTGCACACATTTCGCCGAATAGAATCTTGTCGAAACCTATTTAAAATTGTCTTACTTGTCCAGACAACAAAATAAGTCATGTCATTATTTGTTATGCTCATTTGCAACTGCACATGATATCAGTAGGCATGGGATTTATTTAAGCTTAGTTTAACATCGTCAGTTGTAAAGAATTTGCAGTTTCCTTCTTGTATAGATTCCGACCTTATATTGAATTGACATTGTATTTCTAAACGGGACACAACAATACAACTATCCAATCAGGGGAGGCACCTAGAAATGTTGTTGTTGTTTATTTGGAAGGGGTAGTGATAAAAAGTCCGCTGTCCATAATCGCCACACCTTCATGTTCAGCCATCAAAACATCCATAATCCGATCACTTGCCATTTACTCATGGTCTTGTCCCCATTTGGTGTCCATCAGCGACGTTCTTCCAATTTCTTTGAAGTGAATTCGATGTCGTTGACCTTCTTGTAAAGTACTGTTTGCTTGCCAATGGTGGCCTCCATTTACAGGGACCCTTTGTTGCTGTAGAGGAGTCTCTTACTATGACTGCCATTATTGACATAAAAAGAGCAGCTACATAGGTGCATGCCTCACCAATCTCAGTCATTCAGTCGCCATGGGCGGCAGCTAAAGCATCGTCAGGTATAGTGATCACCCATGGCTGCAAAGATTTCACTCGTAATCGCTGCGAGTGAACAACCAGTAAATAAACAAACAAAACACTGCATAAAATGCTGTCTAGCAACGATGCAAAATATGAATGCAAACCAATTAAATAAAAAAATACACAATAAGATCGCTACTTGTTTGTATATAAGATACCTATTAGAATTTGTATTATATAATAATTTATCTAAGCATGCTTGTGTTTCAGGGAAATGAAGTATGCGTTTACGAGAACCAGCCACTAAATTTAGTCATATGTCAGAGCACCATTATATTGCTTGGATTAAACCCAGCACGGTGTTAATTTTCCTCCATTGTTAACTTTAGAACTAACACATTAATTTGTATTTAGCCCTTATGCAGTGTCATAAGTCCAAGAACTAACCTTAGCTTTTACTCTAACTGTCATTGTCAGAAAGCTACCCTGTCTCTAACTCATCCAGAGCACAACTGCTTCACAGCTTCAATGGACTTCTACGCATTCAAATCATCAATCTTAAAATGATTTGGGTGAAAATCAAATAACTTTCTATATCTGGATAAGTAACTGATGGTAAAATACAAACATCTTGAGACAATTGTTCCTAGCACTCGTATGGAACTATTCTACCAACGAAAACCAGTTTATTTTCATATTGAACTATCACTTGGATAGAGTCAATCTCTGTAGAATGCTTTATTTTGATAGGGTACGATAAACTATTATGAAAATCCGTAATAAGTGAAGGCGAACTCGATATGCAAGTAGTTATTTCCTGTTTTACAATTTTATTTAAAATTAACAGATTATTTGGAAAATTAAATAAACAAAAAGATAAGTAAGGAAATAAAGAGAACATCGCCGGATAACGGTTAAATTTAAATTAGTTAAATTTTTATAATTTATTTATAATTGATAAACCTTTAGTTTTTGTAATGTAAAATTTAAAATGAAAAATTTAAATTTTGACTAAGAAACTTTAATAAAATAACAATTGTTCATGAAAAAAAGTATCCCACGGCCTTAAATCTTTGGAAGTGTCTCTACTAAATATCCTCTGAAAAACCTCAGTTTAAATCGCTTAATTTTTTTTCGGCTACATCTTTCAATGTAACCTCTAAATATTCATACATGGAATGTTAATTAAAAATAGTGACATTGAGGGCAAAGGCGCATATACACGTTTTAATGAGAAAATCTGCATCGGCCTGAAATATTACAAAGATAAGCTTATAAATATCTCCGAGACTTTTCACGTAAAAAGTTTTGTAGCCGTGTACATTTTTACATTTCCTAAAAAATGATAGGTAAATCAGAAGTATTTGTACAGAGTCAATACTGTTCAGGAAAAGGAAGATATATACTTTCAAAAATTCGGCATGAAATCTCGGAAGGTATTTTTGCATGCGAACATATTTTAGTGAAAAGCACAAAGTTATATTCTAACGACTTCGAGATCACCTTTATACTTTTACTTAATTCATTAATTCCAAAAAAATATTTAGTTTTTAAACGTATTAAAAGGTGTAAAAATCTAACTCGGCGTTAAACCCTATAAATACGTATTGTAACTTAAAAGTGATATTATGGGCAATTTTCATTGTTGAATTGATCTGAAAAGAATTTACAGGCCAAAAGAGTAAGTTAAAATGTGGTTTCAGATCAATTGTCTGTAACTCGTCTTGCTACCAGTTGTTTATAAAAATATATTTTATATTCAATATTTTACGTGACTCACCCAGTCCTGTAAGCCGAAATGGTCCGTAAAAAAAATTGTGTATTTGTGTCGTATAAACGAATCTGCACTAAAACTAAATTTAGGTTCACGTTGTACATGCATGATCAGTTGTCAAGCGAAACTACGGTTGATATTCAAATGCAATATTTTTCTCTGTCCGGGATATTGTTTTAATATGTTGATGCTGTATTAACAAAAACAGGTGTATATGGAGTGAAAACACCAAAAATAAACAACGGATGCGATAGACACCTATAAACTGTTAGATGCCCATATATCACTTTAATATTAGTTCAGATACACATATTTTTTTTCAAATCTATAATGTTTTATTTTTAAATCGGTTTTAATATATCAACGCTACTATAAATATCGGAACGCCTCTGTGTTTTTATATTTTCAGTATAAGTGTGCGAAGTCAAGAACAAATCAAGCGGGCGGACATAGGGAATAATATGGCCAGATTACAGAGGGACATATTCGACTGTCCACTTGATATCACGTGATGAAGATCTCTTATTCGCGGCGAGAATTTCCGATACGTTCTATTGGTCCGAATAAATGTTGCTAATATGTGTGTATTTATAGATCTTTGAGTTATAACCTATATTATAGCAACGATCAATAACATGTTCTTCACAGTACTACAACCGTCTTTTTAAATATAAAATACCATAACAGTTATTTTCCTTGAATAGGCTATAACTATTTTGTAAAAGATTTGTTAATGCACCGTAATTTAAAGCATTTACTTAGTATACGAGCACTGAAGATTCGATCCATGTATATGAATAAAATTCTGACAATTCAAAGAGTCATCGACACGTGTAAGGGAAACCGTGGTGTAAGGGAAACCGTGGAAATAATTCCATTGTTAAACAACTAAAAACAGTGACATATCTCCGTGTTTAGTGGCATTCATCATTAAATATACTGCAATTGTTGTTTTATCTAGTGTTTACCGTCACAATGGCAGTGTAGCGGTAAGTTAAATGGATGCGTTACCGCCACCTTCCCCCTTCCTACCTACTACTTTTGACACGATGCTATGATATGTACATTTACTAGCGCCCGATGGGTGCGAACATTTACATGTTGTAAAGTTTGATTTCCCCGCCAGTATTATATTAGTTAATTTGTGCATCAGTTCTGGTGGGACCTATATTTTAAATTTGGACATTTGCGATGAAATAGGGCGCATTATCCTCAGTAAATTGCAACAGGAGATTTAGCTAGTCAACATTATTTATCTTGAAGATATCCTAATAATATGTTTATATTATTAACTTCCAATCTAGAACACTTACTGTTGAAATATCATGCGATATAAATCGTTATGATATACGGTTGATTCGTATTAACACTATAATGTTTGTCGATAATTATGTGCCAAGTTTGAGATTGGTAGCCCCTTAAAATGGAGTTAAAGCTTAAGGCTTTGCATTGACCGTTCTTAAGTGGTGGAATTCCGTTTAATCTATTATTGTGTGTTTGATGTGAACATGTAATGTAGCTTTTTGTTTCTCGCTATCAATAAAAGCTCAGAAGGTAAAAAACTGTGTCTCTACTGCTGCGAAAATCTCTTTTATGTTTATAAGTAAATGACATTATATAATATTAAATATCAAGCAGTTTCGTGAATTTTTGAATTTTAATATATTCGCTTCCTCTGCCATGTTGTATGCTACACGCAACAAGTCGCCACATCACATTCTTACGCAATACTCAATTTACCAATCAGTAACTGTTTCAGATCGGCTTATGTCGATTTGCCGTCTGAACCAACACTTAATGGTGGTTTTTGCTCATTTTCGGTAAAATATGTTTTTTATCATATCGTTTTTACAAACAAATATTATTTTTAATGCACTACTCGTATACATATAATTGATCTGATAGCCCGTTCATTAAATTCAACAAAACACAACTAGCAAATGTTCTGTATGTATTGGAAATCTTTATTTAACAATATTTAATCACATACATTGACTTTTCGATAAAAAAAGGTTACCCAAGGCTTATCAATGAATATGAAATGAAAATGACCAACGATTAAACAGAATGAGATTTAACAGTTTCTGACTCCAAACGATGAGAGACTGGGAAGTGTTTAAAGGGACCTTCAACCAGATTGTCGACAAAAATAAAAAGTTCTAAAATACGGTATTTTTAACAATTATGAATAAACTTATGGGATCATGCTCTTCCTCCTACAAAATTAACTCGTAGGTATCTCCTTTATGTCTGTGAAAAAATCTTGTTCAAGCCTCCATTTGTGTATATAATCATTGTATCACATAAACAAACGATACACACAACGGAACTTTTCAAACTAGTGTACCGTTTGCACTCATGAAATAAAAATCTTGACGAAAATCATGTATATATGTGTATATATATATATATATATATATATATATATATATATATATATATATATATATATATATACTAGAAGCTGTAATTTATTTGATGACAATTGCGACGATCATTCAGCTTCTCATTCTGCTGATTTCCGGTGTTCGTTCGAAATTAGGTCATGTTTATTCCAGGGTGATGATATGATTTTTAATTACGTTACAAACAATTATGTAAGTTTGTCTATGGATTAATAGTACCTTCATCAAATGTTTTATATGCAGCTTCTTTTTAATAATATGTAAAAAATATTTTAAGAACAACTTGAGCAAGAGTTTCGTTTTTCCATTAAGTTATTTTTTTAGAACAAGCACATGCGCATAGTAAAAAATCTTAGCAACCAATTAGAAGGGCCGATGTTATGAGACAATTGTACATGAAACAGATTACTATAGGTAGCTAAATCTAGCCAGTATTTTGTCAAAACTTTGCCGATTCAAATGCAGTTTTCCTTTTTATGTCCAAGAATACACATTTAACTATGGCTTAACATATAACAACTGCGTGTCTTTGTATTTGTTCACTTCGAAAAGTCGTATTATTTCATTAAGAGGGCCTATACAACGGAAAGACATGATAATATATATATATATATATATATATATATATATATATATATATATATATATATATATATATATATATATATTATCATGTGAAGCATAGTACTTGTTGAACTATAAAGACATGGAAACTTAATGAAAACTTACTCTACAGTGAATGTTATTCACCACGATCCATTATAGTTTACAACATAACAAAATCATTCTCTTACAATTGCAGAAAACCCTCTTTGGGGAATGCCTTTGAGTCGCATGGCAATAACTTTGTCAATAAAGTTAATCCAACGAAAATATCATAGTTCATTGCACGACATACATTCTGAAACAGATCGATAAAACACAAATCATCAGATCGATAACTCTATCAGAAAATTATCTTATCTTTATCTTATCCGTCGCACTTCGTTGTTATCAGTTTTGTTTCGAAGTTTTTTTTTAATTTTAGAGCAGATTGTTTTATACATGCGTAATTTGATTTCAAAGAGTTTCTTCGGGTGCAGAACCCATAATATACGAGTATTTTAAATGCTGTTGTTTTCCAATTCACGAATACGGGCCTTATCAAATTCCCGTTTGATATACATGGTTGTAAGTTGTGTCTTTGGTAGTTTAACTTTCACAATAACACAAATAAATATGAAACAATATTTAGATGGATTGATAAACATGCAGAGCAAACGTTCGTTTTCTCTGATAAGACGTTTGTATTATAAATGTTTTGCACTTTCATTAATATTATATGTTCAAATCGATTGCTTACCGCTCAAACAGCTTGAACATGTATTGTCGAACATCATTGTCTTAGTTCAAATGCTAACAAATAATAATAGAAACCTTTTTTAATTATATTTGTCAAAGACAAATCACATAAGTGTGCAAACAAACACAATAATATTTATTTGCACGTTGTGAAATTATCAACACATATAATATTAAAGTGGTAATTTAAAACAAAAAATATTATTATTTACAAAATTCCTTACGTCTTAAATACACAATGCCTCCTCCTCAGTTGTACTGAACCAATGTTATTATCAACACGTGTGAAAGGTATTAATGAGACCTACCAGAGATAAATTAAAAATACATTTTTAAACTGATTAATTTTTTTTGTAAAAAAAACAACATTAACAATAATATACAATAGGAGACACTGCAATTACATGTAGTACTTTATACAAAGTTTAATAGTTATGGGTTACAAGGTATTTCACTTTTTGGTACGCAATTGAATAGGCGCACAAATTAAACGAATCGTATATACAAATATGTAGTTGCGTCGCTTCATTAAAATGCCATGACATGCTCTGGAACTTGTGTTTATGAAGCACCCATCTGACAGCAAGAACTTCGTTTTCTCATTTGGGTTTAGTGCGTTGAAACTTTCGACACACGTCTGACAGACAATAATATCGTTCATTTTTCGGTTCACATTCATAACGTCCTGTTTCCATACTTATATGTGCAACACTGCAGAAGAAATTAGTCAAGGCACAACATTGTGCTCAGTTTATTCTATTACACTTCACGTATGTCTCTTCATTGAACTCTGTCTTAAAATTCCTATAGTTCCGTGGTTTATTGTCCCCATGTGTATGTGCAAAATAAAATGTTAAAATAATGGCATGTCCCAAAACAGTTCAGTGCCTAACGAGATGGAAATATAATAAAAGGCTACCGGTTATCATCAGGTAATTGAAGAATTATTACATTATCAAGTAATGCCTCGTAACGTTCCCTGACAAGATCTGTTGAACATAGGGCTCGGAAGTTCATGGATGTTGCTAATAAAATAAAAATGAGTTACACTATCCATAACTGACATGTGGGCTGTTTAACGAGATGGAGGACGGTGAGATAATATAATAGCTTTCTATGATAGAGGTATGGCTTCTTTACTTTCGGAGGAAACTTGAAACACTGCAAGATTGTCTGATTGGAAAAAGTGTTAACTCAAACGGGCTTGCTATGAATTCGCCCAAGTAGATGTAACACTCAGCACGATTTGTTTAAATTGCATATGATCAATTTACAAATACGAGGATTACACTCGTCATAATCAAAGTTTTTACTTTGTAGCAAAATCGCTTCAAGATGCATGTTAGTTTATTATTATCACGCAAGTGTAATTTGTGAGATTTAAGAAGAAGTAGTTGTTGACAATACTTTAAATACATTTCAAGATACATTTAAATAACATATTATTTTCTGCTCCAAAACAGAAATCCCCATCGGTCTGTGTTGAATCAGTTTAGGCCAATCAGATTCAATTTTGGCTCAGCAACAAAAACAACCAAACAATTTTATATCGGCGTGATTAATTTCTATTGAATGAAGCTACATTTTATTGATTTGATTCAAATTGGGTGAGGCTAGTGTGCAATAATGTTGACACTGAAATTTATCACTCGCTTTAAATATCACGTTGACACTGCAAATCAAATTGTTCATCATTGTTTAGTTACAATTTGGATTAACCGCAAAAACTATGACAAGAAGTCACACGGTTTATAAGTTTATTTTCAACCTGTAACAGTGAAATTTTCCTTTATTAATATCATTACTAACACAATTCCTAACACAACTATGTTGAAAACTAAATTTTTTGCAACCGACATCTAATGTTCTGTCAATTTTGACAATGCAATTACCAAGTTGTGTGCTTTAATGGACACAGACTGTTGGTATTTACATAGCTCGTTTAGAACTCAGAAACCGTATTATTACTTTGAATTTCATGTCAAACACTAGAAGGTCTGATCTGATTTGAACGAATCTACGCGATCACGCCTGAGGCATTCGTAAAAATACAAACATCAATACATCCAAATAAACAACCATTAATACGGCCTTATAATCAGACATGCATCAATACATACACCCATACCTCAAAGCTTACGTTCAACCACACAACTATACCTACAGCCTTAAAAAGCCATAAATAATTTTAGCTTGTATGCATTAACCCACGCTAACTAGCACTTCAAATCTTAATAATAGTTTGCCATCGATATCTTTATGGACTTTCATAATGCTATCTTCAATTGTCAATGCTATGGCTGCGTGATTATGGTAACAAGTCATTGGCTGACATTTACACCTTTAGGCTATAGTGTATAGCGCTACAAAACAATGAAACAGCTGCGTCATTACCGGTAAATGATTCTTAACCTACAAAGCTGGAACCGGCTAAATCGTGTGTCCTCTTTACGGCGGCCATATTTAATTAATTACAATTCAACTATACAGAATATTGATGGAGTGTCTAAGTATGTAATTACGTTGAAATACAAACTTCTCTTTTATATACACGTGACTTAGAATTTGTTACGTATGTATGACTGGTCCTAAACTATAAAATACTATTTGTTAAAAACTTCTTGACCGAAAACCTTCTTTCCCGATATGGTGTTGTTATAATTGCTATTGTTTGCAATATGTACAGTATTTGTTTGATTTGAAACAATACCTTTTATACTGATAGCCTGATGATGTTCGTTGCATAACAATGCCTTGCAAACAACACGTAACATTTAAACGAGAGATTTGAAAAATAAAACGCGTTAGAGAAATATTGTGAAATAAATCGACAACTTTAACGTTGTTTGTTTGTAGCAAATCGACATGATTATGCTTAAATGTCATTTTGTGTAAACCTACAAACATACAAATATAAACCTTGCGACCTTGTGAATGTTGCTTAAGTCGACCCCATGTATGTTAACGAACCATGCGTAATAATGTTCCGTATCAGCTTGTATATTAATGGTATTTTTAGATTGAGGTCGTCCATTTGCCCGTACATACATTCTTATCATGTCTATGACTAATTAACAGGACTTGACCTTAGACATATTTTGTAAAAATACTCTTTTAAATAAAATAAAAATTAACGATGGGAATTATGTGCATGATTTATTAATAGACTCTCTTATTATTTTTACACAAAAAACGTAAGCGATTGCGCAATATGAGGCAATTAATTAAAATGTCGATGCATATCAATGAGGTCGTATCAAAGTCATAAGTAAAAGCACCGTATAAACAACAAAACTTATGCAAATAATCTATCGTGTAAGTTTTACATATAAACACTCCATAAACAGTCAATGCTAAAAGTCAATGAGGAGCATTTGATAATTTCTACACATACGTTCTAAACATGCCAGACCGACCAGTTACCTTTCCACGACATCGCTGAATAATTCCTGTGAATGCTTTCCTGAATTCCATGTTGAACACCGTGTAAATAATGGGGTTTAAAGCGGAGTTCAAATAGCCTAGCCACACGAAAAGGACCTCAATTTTGATGCCGGGATGGGTACAAGAATCGCAAAACGGTAGGATAAGATACATCAGAAAGAACGGTATCCAGCAAATGACGAAGGTGACCATAATTATTGCCAGTGTTCGAGCAGCCTTGCGTTCCTTAGACAAAGAAATCTTCTGCCTCTCTTCAAAGATATTAGTGATATTCGACCCGTTGCGTGTTTGGCGTGCGATATCTAGTTGCCGGTTTCTTTTGACACTGTTGCGTTTTGATAAACACGACCCATTTCGCGTTCGACCATTTTTTACTTGTAACGCCGGAGTTGTTGCTTCTGACGACGGTTTGGATTTTTCTTCTAACGATGAACTACTTTCCAAATCGTTTTTGCAATCAATGTTGTTTGAACCATTTGCTTCTTCGTGTGTACTGTCGCTTTCGTGTCTTTCTTTTTTCGTTAGCCCGCCCATAGAATTCGGCTTTAACTTCGAGCTGTTCATCATGGCCAATTTAGTTTTGTTCACTGCCTTCGTCCGCTGACGAAGTCTGCGTTGCGTGGCTATATAAATGTGTACGTAAACAAACGTCATTACAGCCAGAGGAATATAAAATGAACCGCATGCGGAATAAAGCACATACCCTTTGTCAGACGATAGAGTGCAAGACCTGTTATTGTGATCATACACATTTTCCGAATCGTCTCCACCCCATCCGAAAATAGGGGGTATAGATATGAGTCCGCTGAGAGTCCAAGAGATTCCAATCATTATAAGAACTCGTTTAATTGTTCTTTTTTGTGCATATTTGATGGGATCGTGAATTGCCCAGTATCTGTCAAGCGCGATTACGCACAGATTTAAAATAGATGCAGTACAAAGGAAGACGTCGCTCGTGAGCCATATTTGACAGACCACCTGCCCAAATATCCAGGTTCCTGTAATGTTGGTGGAAATGTGAAAAGGCATTACAAGTACAGCAACGAGCATATCCGCTACAGCTAAAGACACAATGAAAAAGTTTGGAACAATCCTCAGTGCTTTGTTTTCAAAAACGGCATGAACAACGAAAATGTTCCCCAAAATTGTACAAATAGCTAACGAAATCATGGCGATAGAGGTACTTGTGATGTACCAAACACTTTCCTCGAACAAGTCAGTGGAATTCTCGGACGCGTTATCCATTCTTATATTGTTCGTGTCACTTCGTTGTTTTACTTATATTTAATTAAATAAAAACTATCATACATGTTATGGTGATATAACAGTTTATTGTTTTCTTTATGCACAGCGGATGATTTGATAGTTGAAGTCCATACTTCGTTAAACGTTTAACATCCTGCATAATATTTTCATAACCCTCATTTTCACTATTCTTTTCACTTCAAAAATTGAAAAAACAGTGTCGTTTTATTATTTTTTTGTATGAAAACACGTAACACTTTTTCCTTATCAGACCACAATATTCACGACAACTGTCGCTGGTATTATCTCTTATCAATATAAAGAACATGTCATGACGGGCTTTACTTGCCCATCAAAGCAGCTAACAAAAATGCCAATGACAGCATACAGCCATTAGTTCTTTATCTGTCTCAAAGTCACGTGATTTGATGAGGAGCTCAGCGGTAAATTCCAATATGCTTTCCGGCGCCTAAAGTGGTCGCGTAGACCATCTTTATTCCCCCCAAAGGGATCGATTTGATTATTATAGGCTGAGAATCATTCTGAATGTCCAAGAAATTCTTAAGGGAAATCTTGTTTGCTCACGGCGTTACGATTATAAAAGTTGAAAGAACCATACTGGTTGTGTTAAATACTTTAATTAGACGGTCAACAGCTCTGATTATCAAACAGTCGGACAGTATGTACAAGGCTATAAATTCTCGGAATCGATACAAAATTAAATAATACTAATTATCAAAAGACAATGAACATTGTGTTCACTTAATTTATTTTAACTGAGTTTATACCATTTAGGTCTACGTTTAAAAAAAGCATTTGATGTATACAACTCAAAATTCCACGATCTTTCATAACATTAAAAACTACAAAAAATAAACAGCATTTGGTATAGTTGTTTTAATATGTGCAACGATTTTCAGTTAGCATGGGAATTGTTACATTATATATTACGAACACATCTTCACAGTATCTACAAATATCTATGAATATACATGTCACACGTGTGTCTGTATTTAGAGCAAAGTCATATCATTAATTGGTACCATGTGTTAAAGACCTCCATGCTTTGAATTGATTGTTTCAAGATGTGTTACTTGTTTGATTTTATTAAGTGAATTGTATAATGTTCTTAAGTGCACACTGCACATTGGTAACTTAATTATTAAAATCTGACAATAAAAATGATTTCATACTAGTGCAGCAGTTGTACACCAACTTTTGGAAATTATTATGTAAATTACATTCAATTCAAGCATATTCATTAATATATTTGAATTTATTAGCTAATTATTACTACGTGTACGCAATCTTATAAAGTTTTTAGTATTGTCTCGAAAACAGTTAGTTAAAAAAAATATGTTTTATCAACGAAATATGTACATGATACAATTATTACGGATACGAAACGGTTGTGTATTCAAGATATTATGGGCATCTTTTGATTTAATTGAACCAATTGAAACTAATAATGAGCTGGACCAAGTAAATCCTGGATTCTATCACGGCACGTGACTTGTTTTCTATATACAAAGAAGAAAAACTACTGTTGGTTATTACCCCGATATACCAACGGTTGTTAGTATGACGTCACTTTCGATTGTCCGCCCACTGTTTATGAATGAAGACGACGTCATTTGATTTTCATTGTTGTGGTGACGTCACGTTTTCGCGGAAAAGTGGAAGACGTTCGGTTAATATAATTCTCAATTATATAATATAAACTTTAAATCGCGGGTAACTTATTAATGAAATCGTGTTAGAATCGAAATAATCGACGGGTAACCGTTGGTTATTGCGGTATTAACCAACGGTATGTCGTTCCGATGCTTGTTATCAAACAAGTCGAGCTACGCCCTCGTGGTTTAATTCATACGCATCGGAACTCCATACCGTCGGTTAATACCGCAATTACCAACGGTTACCCGTCGATTATTTCTTAAATAAATGTCGCCTTAAGGTAGGTTTAATAACATATTAAGTAAACATATCCTGTGCTCATTTAATAATTTTAAATTGAGTTACTAATTTCGTATGATATAGACTTTGTTTGCCAATGTATAACACAGGTTTTAGATTATAAAGAGTATTGAAATCATAATTGCATTTATTACTTTGTTATTCCGCACAAGCGCTTTCTCGACCTTTTATCAATCCATGCTGGTCGCAACAATGACAAGACAGACATTATTTATATATGAAAATATTGCATGTACTGTAAACAGCTTTTAACATGACGGAGTGTTAATCCAATATGATTAATTGTATATTCTGCGTGTATATATGATGCACAAATAACGGTGTATTCTTTGATAATATCTTGTATATCGTTACTAGTGCCACGTCCAATAAATATACTGCTTTTACTTTTTGATGAGCAAACTTTGACTGTAGAACCTGATTTAAGAAATAATATTGTTCTTATCATGTTTTGTTGTCGAATAACCCACAGTAAGGAGTTTAGATGCGTAGGAATTAAATCACGAGTGTGAAACACGAGCGATTTGATAACACGCTTCTATCGGGGCTTCTATACTCCTTACTGAGGGTAAATCGACACCAAACCATCATAGAAAAGTATTATTTCGATTCTAACATGATTCTGATTGATTTGGTTCAAGCTTTTAGACGTGAACTATATTTTCAATACTCCGCCCTTTTAAGTATAAAGTTCTTTATTTAGTGACGACATTGAATTGTACAAACATATGACGTTGTTTTCATTCATAAATATTTTGCAAATGACGTCAATTTCATTGAGAACGAAAATCGTAGAAACTAAATGACGTCACGTTTATCTTTTGAAAAGCTGACATGTTATTAATGTTTTCTCAAAAACGTATCCTAACAAATAATATTTTTTGAATGCGTGGTTATTCCACTTAATACCAAATATACAATTTGTTTCATTACATTTATATGCATGCTTCATTTATTACATTTCTTTTAGAGCGAGTTTTAGCATGTTCATTTTTCTGCAATATTTTCTTTATTTATTCGGAACTATTTTCGAAACATTAAGCTCTGCCCATAATTATTGCAGAATAATCCACACTTGATTTCCTTCTTTGTCTACAGAAAACAAGTCGCGTGCAGTGTTAGAATAATTTATAATTTTCGTTATGTTTCCAATCCGGTCATGATCAAGACGTAACGTGTTATAGTTCTGGGAAGTCATCGCAAAGGCCCCCGGCAAAGGCCAGTCAGGCGTGACTCCAGTTGCCAAGAGTCATATAATTAAGTCCACTACTGTTTACGCTTGATTATGAGCAAATATATGTTATAATATATTTTCAAAAATACATCATTATTATCATCATCAGTATCCTTGTTAGTCTGACAACGTTTCTAATATTTCAACTAAATACGCAAAGACAAATGAAGCATGGATGATTGTATTTGACACTATTTTATTCGTGTACAAGCAGTCATTCAGTTGTTTTTATGTATTTTACGTGAAACGGTGATCAACCTTCCTATCACCGCTCAGTTGGAGATTCTTTATGGCGTCAGTTTACCTTGCGTCATCATCCTCCGGATACTGAACCCGATCGGGTCCCATCTGACTTGAACAAGTGACTTAGCTGAAATTAAACTGAAACGCAACGATATTTGTTTTTTTTATTACAGTCGATACTTGAACATATGACCTTTTTTTAAAAGAAAACTCGAATATATGAAGGGTCGGGAAGGCGGGTTTATCGCCCTTTTTTTCTTACTCTCAAAATCTTTTCGCCGGTAAATACAAAATTCAAAATGCGGTTCAATAGATTTCCAACGCATGTAAATGATTAAACGAGAAACTCGTGCATTGAATGTGCCTAACATTACTGCTCTATCTCTATTAAATAGCATGAGCTGCACTAACACAAACTTTATTTTTCAATCGAAACTCATTAAATTTAATTATATGTACATATGTAGTTTTGCCACGTGATTCGTATTATATTATGGAACTTGATGTAAATTGTTCTCACAATATGTCTTATGCCGATGCACCACAATACTTTCATAGAAAGCTGTTTCAAAACTCCCGTTAAGGTGTAATAAAAATAAACAAACGCTAGCGGGCATACCTATATAAGTAAGGAAGAACATTTTACCAAAGCGAAGTGAGTCTGAATAACAAACCTGTTCAACGGATTGTTTCTTATTTGAAAAATCGTCAGGTTATGTAATTGTATTTGAAGTAGCTTCATTTTCATACGGTGTGGAATTTCTAAGAAATTTGTAAACGCAATATATCTGTCGAGTTTGATGAGACTTCGTGTGAGTGAATGGAAAATTAATCTCGGTCACTCTTTGACGCTAGTTGTTTGTACGTTTGGCAGAGGTCGATTTCTGCTATATTTCTTAAATGCAGTAAAAGAAGCCAAAGGTTTCCCGAAAACGTTTGCGTCTCTTTTCGCTAACGTAATTCGAACAATATATACGTGTTACGTATTCCTTACCTCAGGTACGTATACAGATTATTTCCATTAGTACTTTTTATATTTAATAAAATGTATGCAAATATCCAGACCGTTTATTTCAAATCACTCGACAAAGCAAAAAATACTCGGCATAGAAAAACGAACTGGACGCAGCACAAAGCACTCGACAAAGCATAATGTACTCGACAAAGCACAAATCACTCGACAAAGCACAATGTACTCGACAAAGCACAACGTACTCGACAAAGCATATGGCATTCGACATAGAATAAAGCATTGGACACAGCAAAAAGCACTCGACACAGCAAAAAGCACTCGATACAGCAAAACGAATTGGGCTCAGCACATAGCAATCGCCAAAGCGCAAAGCACTCGACAAAACTCAATGCGCTCGACAAAGCTCAATGCACTCGACAAAACGCAATGCACTCGACAAAGCTCAATGCACTCGACAAAGCTCAATACACTCGACAAAGCTCAATGCACTCGACAAAGCTCAATACATTCGACAAAGCACACAGCACTCGACTAAGAACAAAGCACTCGACAAATCATATAGCATTATATATAGAATAAAGCATTCAATACAGCAAAAACAAACCTCGAAACAACACAACGCACTCGACAAATCATATGCACCAGATTCATTTATGAACAGTTCATTTTGATTCCAACGCGTTGTTCTCGATTACCATATTGTTGACAAAGATGGTTGTTATGTATTTTATCGTTATGAAGTTTGAACAAAAATAATTCAAAACCACGGATATATTGTTGGTATTTCAAAATCGTGTATTGTTGGCATCAAAGCTTTTTGAAAACATATCAATAAAAGAATTATAATGTTCTTCTGGTACAGTGACAGACAGTATTATGTATTTGAAGTCTCATAAAAATGATATATTTGTTCGTAAAGCTGCGAAGATAATGATTACATACAACAGTTATATGCCCAGACGATTTGTATATTTAAATGAACGATTACACAACATAGACATGCCAAAACCTTTGCATCATCATGGATGAGTTAATCAATTTTCATCTTTGAAATAGTTTCATAAGTTTCATAAGACGAAAAAAACTCAAAAATTCATGTTACAATGGCTTTCAAATATTAAATTGCTGATAGCACAATCATTCTCCTGACCCCTACTTTATAAAACGTGCCTCCATAAAACATTTGGACATAATATAGTTCTGAGCCGTCATCTGTCTGTTATCAGAGAATAACTACAGTTATATATAACGATACTCAGCAGTCATACGGACTTACAGAACTTTTAAGTCGAAAGACGTTCAAGGTGTTGGATGCAGTTTCTGGAAATCATTTAAACAAACTGAGTGTAATGCTGTTGCCAGCGTGTTAAAAGCTGAGTGGATATGACCATTGTACTTAGAAGACTGTAATAAACGCAAAGATATTTATATATTTATTATATATATATATATATATATATATATATATATATATATATATATATATATAGAGAGAGAGAGAGAGAGAGAGAGAGAGAGAGAGAGAGAGTTTCATATAAAAAAATTCAAAAATTTAAGACTGATTTAACATTGATACAAATTGTTTAACCAAAAACAACATTAAGCTTAATATGCAAGCATTTATACGACAAAAAAATCTTAAAATATATGTGCTATGTTATATTCGCATTATCTTTGCTCTGAAATAATGTGGTTTATTTGTTTTAAAAAATAAACCGGGTTATTTTGTTGAATTTCGAACTTTTTCGTCTCTTACAATTACGGCATGTAAACAAATCAGCTGACAACGACGAAATTATTCGTTACTGGTATTTGGAACGGTATAAATAATGGTCTATTCCACTTCCTTTCCCATCCAGCGCTGGAGGGATATTGTTGTATTCTGATATTTATTTGCAAAACCCACCCACCACATCCTGTTTGCTAGGAATAATGTATATTTTGCTAGGATTTATGCATAATTTGCTTCATATGTATTGTTGAATCTTTATGCATTTTGGATAACTTTGCAAGAAAGGAGTGCTTTTGCTTGGTCTGTCTTTGCTGTAAATTTGCAGCGCCAACCCAATTGTACTGGAGTTCCACTGGCAATCAGCAGGTGCACGCTGTCCCAGGTTCCCACCAAGTACTGTCCTGATAAGCTGTTACCTAGCCAAATCAGCGGCTTACCAGCCTTCCTGGGGTATTTCTGTGACCGTGCCCAGACGAGCGCCTTCTTCCTGCCTCGTCCTGCTACACGCAAGCCGTCACCATTGACATGATTTGGTGTTGTGAGCCTATGTGGAATCCATAACGAACATTGGGCAACACTGGACTGTGTTGCATTTATAACTATATTAAAGCAGAAGAACATTCAATTATATATATATTCTGCTCCTATTCTTAAGCTGTTAAGGTTGATTTTATCCTTGTTTTTTAATTATTGTGCTGCAAATGTTGTTTTAAAACTCATGATTTCCTTGTGGTAATTCTGTATGCGTTCTTAAACTTTTAAGGTTGATGTCATCCTTGTTTGTTGTTGTGCTGCAAATATTGTTTTTAATCATGCTTTGAATTCCTTTTGCTCATTCTTCATGCATAAATTGTTGTACTCTTGCCTATTAAGGTCGCAACATCAAACTTTTATTGCGCGGCGGAAAGAATTCAAGTAGCTGACAGTCTCCTTTGGTAGGAAATTTTGTTTTCAAAATTTCAATATTATTATAATTCGGAGGGTGCAATTTTTGTGTGGCCGGTTGTCTTAGGATGCTGAGTATAAATCCATACTTGGGTGATTACCTTCTGATTATTACAAAAAAATTGTTTATTGCAAAAAAATAGTTTTTTGTGAAGATGGGTTTTGCTTGGATATATGTAACTCCCACCTCTTATTTGGCTTTTATCTGGATAGTTAGTCACTTTGCGGAATTGCTTTACATTGCGGATTTGCATATTGCGGAACTGCTATACATTGCGGAACTTTGCGGATTTGGATAACATTGCGATTAATGTTGCGGATTTGCTCACTATTGCTTATAATAATTTTGCATAGACTGTCAGTTACTTAAAATCAGGAAGGCCACTTGTGGAATTAATCACTCCTGATTTACATAAAGTTTCGTATCTTTGATGTTGTGGCTCATTCTCTCCAACTAAAATTTTTGTTCTTACAGAAAAATTAAATTATTTAAGCCTAGTTCATAATTATGATCTAGTCATTTGTTATTGCAAAGGAAAGGTAAAATTAAGAAGTTATAACTTTATTTTGTGTTATTCGAAACTCATATACTAAAATAATGATGCGTTATGTACTTTTATTGCATATGATTATTGACAAAGCTCGCGATTAGTGTGGGTTTAAATGAAGACTTCCTCACAAATACACGGTTTGCCATTACAGTCCAACTGAAAATCAGATTACGTTTCCAATCAATCTTTGTGAAGTCTGATAAAAAAAAATGACAGCCGAACTACCTCAGGGAATTTGTCTAAACCCTCTTACAGATCAAGAAAGATCCATCGCTGGATTGACGTCAAATACGGATTACGGTCGCTTAACAGAAAAACCCTTAATCGCAGACACGGTTGTACGGCATATTGCTATCAAGTATAATGTCCTTGCTCGTCTATATTAGTTTATAATACATGGTGTTCAATTATTGCTTGATTGTCTGCGCTGATGTAAATTGCAATACTGCTAATGTGAAATATACATAAATTCCGTGTAGCTGTTATTTTGGTATGTTCGTCTAATCATGATGAAATGTTTAAACACAGTCAAACGTTCATCGTAAAGGATCTAAATCCAATGTATGTAAGAAAAAAGAAAACGTTATTCAAGCTAAATGCTAAAACGTGATGTGGCACATTATTCGTGTACTGA
The DNA here is from genome assembly GCF_020536995.1 of Dreissena polymorpha. Taxonomy (NCBI): domain Eukaryota; kingdom Metazoa; phylum Mollusca; class Bivalvia; order Myida; family Dreissenidae; genus Dreissena; species Dreissena polymorpha. Next base: position 31,633 of record NW_026273396.1, on the reverse strand, counting down.
ACGTATGATGCAGTGTACTTGTTTCGTAATTACCGGAAACATTTTAAGATGATTAGTTTATTCAGTTATCATTGTACAAACAAATTTGGTCGAAGGCTTTAAAGTGATATTATGGGCATCTAACAGTTTATAGGTGTCTATCGCAACCGTTGTTTATTTTTGGTGTTTTCACTTCATATACACTTATATTTGTTAATGCAACATCAACATACTAAAACAATATCCCGGAAAGAGAAAAAAAATGCATTTGAATATCAACCGTACTTTCGTTTGACAACTGATCACGCATGTACAATGTGAACCTAAATTTAGTTTTAGTGCAGATTCGTTTATACGACACAAAGACACCATTATGTGTTACGGATCATTTCGGCTTTCAGGACTGGGTGGGTCACGTAAAATATATAATATAAAATATATTTTTCATAAACAACTGGTAGCAAGATGAGTTGCATATAATTGGTCAGTAACCACATTTTAACTTACTCGTTTGACCTGGTAATTCTTTTCAGCTCAATTCAACAGTGAAAATGCCCATAATATCACTTTAAAGTTAGCGGGGTATCTAGAAAAAAAGTCATAACACGGAGTAAGACAGATCGTTGATAAGTTTCATCCACATAACAAAATTAGCCCCAATGCTTGCAGATCCTGAAGACTTTCATAGGTCAACATTTATGATATACAAATGTAAACGTGGATATGTCTAATTGCATTCACATTTCACAAATCAAACTGGTAAACTTTAGAAACGTCAAAACGTTGGAAACTGAGCATGTGTGTTCAGTTGTTTATTGTCTTGAAAAAAGTTTGTTGCAATTGTTACAGAAAAACAGTATAACATAAAATACGTATACATGTGTACTGTGAAAACTAAAAAATGTACTTAAGCTAGGTAACTCGTGCTTGGTGTGTGCATAAAAGACCATGTAGAGAGAATACACATTATTTCATTGTTTTGTCATACAAACATTGTGACCGTAATCGTTACAGAAATAAGAGAACATTAATATCATTATGCTGTGATGACTGAAAATGGCTATGTGCAAACAGCGTAAAACCAGAACAGACTTCGAGTAAGTGGCAGTCTGTTCAGGTTTTATGCTGTTTGTGCTAATCAGTATCTATAAGGTTTTGAGATAAAGCCTTAAAAACTTGCATCTAGTAAGAAAGGTCTTAAATTAAATTTAACTTTCTAAAGGACTACGAATTTGTGAAAATACGTATCTAAGTGGTAAGGGTTAAACTATGATAATAAACCTCGGTGTGTGGATGAATGGTCGTAGGGGGAGTCCGAATATCAGTTCATGGTGTCATCTTACTACTTGGGATTGCTATGGTTACAGTCTTCTTCATCACCGATTACTTTAACAATCGTTGAGCTTGAGTTAATGTAACTCGGTCGGTGTTCGAATAAAGGGTTATATGAAAAGTATACTTGTTATTTCGTTTGTTTATTTATTTGATTAAAGTCTATTGGTTATCGCTTTTGGTTTGGATAAAGATATCGATGAATAATGGGCGAGTCTGCATATTATACGATACTTTTTTTAAATACGTTTGCAACAAGAAAAGCTATTTATAAAAGGATTATAATAAATTATGATAGATCCATTTTTGTACTTTCTTTTGTAGAAGTTTAGATTTAAAGGTATGCGGCAATCCTTAATTTGGACAAGATCATGTAAATTTTACGTTGCGTTTCGTCACTTATTCTATACTGTTCCAGAAAATTTACTTCCTTTTATTTTACTACTAAGAAGCATATAGTTTATGTAATACGTACACTTGAATTGATTGTGGGAGGATTAAATTTTAGAAAATCAAGTATTCAGCTAAAGGTTCAGGTTAAAACTTTTTAATTTTAACAAATTCCCAAATGGGTTGTAATATATTGGAACACAAACCTCATATGTGGATATAACCCAATTTTGATTACTCTAAATTTTCGGCCACTTAAAAATAAATAATTTTGTTCGTGTCCGAAAATTTAGATACGAACAAAATTCAAAAATACAGGTCTCCGAAAATTTTGAAACAAAAATAAAGGTGTCCGAAATAAATCAATGTTTAATAATTGTCTTGTTATTTACTCTTCTTTTTCTGCTTAAAAATAAATACAACTTAAAAGCTTTGCTAACTTTTGCCTGAAATGATAGAACAAAAACGTTAAAACAGAAAACATTCTGCTTCTTTAATAGGACAATATTGTTTCAAATGCTATTGGGTGAATCCATTACTTTCTACAGGTAAACATCTTTATTTACCCGAGTACGCGAATGTAATGGTCCATTTCCTTCAGGCATGAATCTGTGAGGTTTTATGACTTTAATCCCGTTGTAAAAATCCATGATCGAAGTGTCAAAAGATAAGCGAAAACAGGGCCGACGTCTGAAAAAAGCGCGGTAAAATATACAGTCCGAACATTAAGAAACATTAATTATGGACGAAAACCAGTATGCCCGAAAATTTAGAGTCACAAAAGATAATATTTTTAGTAAAAAGAGGGTGTCCGAAAACTTAGAGTGTCCAAAAACCTAGAGTAAATACCGTACATTGTTTTCATTAGATGAACATATTTGCGACAACATCATTTAATATAAGTTTACCAACAAGTCAAGCGTTTAGTTGTTATTGTTTTTTCTTTTACTTAGTAATATGAAAACAAACTATTGTAGAAAATGATCAATATTCTGTATGAAAGAGCAAACTAGCTGTTATTTTAACAAAACACTTTGATAATACATATTAAACTTAACAAATCACACACGTTTATGTACTCAATGTTAAAGAAACGTTGCGATTCTGTTCATAGGTAAGACTTTTCGTTACCGTGTTCTTGTTCTGACAGACGGAACCTACCACGTTTTTATGGAACACCGCCATGGTAAGTCAGGGATAGTGTGAGCTGTCACGGAACCTAATGTTGCTATCTATCACGTTTCAGAAATGTGTGTCACTTTATCACAGACCAGATTACCAGTATCACGTCACCATGTCTGTTGCGTAGCAAATGTTATATTTGCGTTGTATAAGACACCTTGTTCTTAATGGCTATATTATTGTGGAAATAGTTTTGACTTTTGATTTAAACTGTTATGATCACTGTTGAATTAACTTCAATGTTACGTAGTAATGTTCCCATCGATAATACGTCATAGATGATATTACTGGTCTCAATAATTAATGGTTGTTGTTCTTCACTACAAACGCAATGCATCAGAATTATATACTACAAAACACCAACACATTGAGTTGACCCAATAATTTAGTCAACTGCTGAAACTGTTCAAACATTTCATCGTGTTTCGACTCAGATAATATTCAGACATAAGTCGGTAAAATAAATCAATATAAAACGTCAGTAGAGTATGACTTGCATGTACAAAAATCGTTGATCCAATTTACCTCTGCTTTCAGAAGCTGCTGTATTTGTCTGGGTATTTTAATCAAATTTCATGGAGGCAGCATAGCTGTGTTTAATGATATTTCTTTGTGAAAGACTTGCCATCAATTGCATCTGTTACTTGACTGAGTCTCTTGATGTATTCATATTGCATGTATGAGTTTTTGTCAACAAATTGTAGGACAAAATATGTTTTTGTGTTCGATAACTTTGAATTAAAAACGAGAAATTAGTGACATAGTTATAACGCATTTCTGTAAATGATCAGAGGCCTTTGAATGAATTTCCTAACAACCGAACATGAAGTTTCTATATTTTTCATCTATTTATGTTACAACAATATATAGAGTTAAGTTCTACAAGCAAGTACAAACGTTTGGTTGCATTAATTGAAAGTGTGTTGTTGGTTTTAAACAAATTGTTGTCCGGTACAATTTTATACAAATCATTTAACCTCATGATTGTGCATATGCCAAATACAAACCTCTAGTCTATATAACATTAATCATTTCATATGTAAATTGTCGTAGGCAGATCAGTGACTGGTATATTTTCTCAAATATTTGCTGGACCAAATTGCCAGAAGCTTAGTCGGCTTAGAAGTTTGGTCAAGCGCAATTAAGATGTTATCAATAAGGACGCATGGCGGCTTTAAAGAGGACGGACAACAGCGGGTGCTCATAAAAGGGCAGGGCGGCGGCCTATGGGAAGGGCAGCGTGGCGCTAAATAGCTTTGAAAGGGGCAGCGTGGCGCTATAAAAAGGGCATGGCGCCACGCCCCGCTAAAACGGCCTGGAAAAAAACAATAAGCTATTCTCACGTCATTAAAAAGAGGCATTTGTTACTTATTCCTTTATTATTGACGCAACATTTTATTAAAAATGCATGTTTGTTCGCAAAGCAATTAAACTTTGAAGGTCAGGCGAAGAACTTCTAATTTTAGATCATCGGTTAACCGTGACTCAGAAATATTACACATTACATATTGACCTTTCAGTGGTTTTGTAAGGTCAGTATGTAAGGAAATCAAGCAGCGATGCTCACATGTTTATCAAAACGATTGAATATGTATTATTACATACACGCCCACATTGAAACTTCAAATGTTAAAGATATTGGTATGCATTTCGTTCATATACGTATAGTATGAGTCTATCGTTGGTTTTGTCAGATATTTGTGCTACTTCCACAAATACATTTGATATTAATGCATCAATGTTTAACTTTAAGTTCTTGGTATTTGTGGTAAACTCATAGCGTTGGACTCGATTTAATGACGTTGTATATTTAAATGCCAACCAACCGTGACATGTGTTAAACACGTTACTCAATATATCTTATATATTTTTCTATGTAGAAAAGAAATACCAGTAAACGATTTGTTATTTGAAACTATATGAATGCATTTATTACAATTAATATTACTCGCGGAAAAAATGCATTTAATCGCCTCGACCTTAGACCGTTTTAACTAGAACATGCGTCTGTTATTCTTTTCTTATTCTCCCGTAAGACGTATCGTAGCTTCAAAAACAAGTAGAGAGTATTGACATATCGTCGGTACAATGGTAAATCAAATGTGCAGATATATGCTGTAATGGTTTAAACGATTGCTTAATAGTTATAGTTAACAGCCATTCTTGTGATTTTATTTTATAAAAAATCAATTTTTGTACAGTGATGATGTACATTTACACGAAACGACGGCCATAATGGCTTTTACAATTGCCGTAAAAAGTGTTTTTACCGAGATCACTTTACTCGAGCCGTCTGGTGTATCATATTTCGTGTAGTGATATGTGTTTTTTTTACAATATTGTAATTTATTTTATGGATACGCGAATAATAATTAAACATTCTAGCGTTGTTAAGCTCATGCATCGTTTTATTTGCCTATATATGGACTACGTTTTACATTTCAAATTAATGTAAAATATAGTTTTCATTCATCCAATGCAAATTCTTTGGACATATCAAAATGTGAAACAGAAGTAAATATAAAAAGCAGTAAATGTTGGAAATAAAGCTACAAATCACAAATGCTTATTATCACTAAGTACTGATTTCGAATATATTACAATCATAAAATAATATTCTCGTTAACTAGTATTGATTTGGGGCAGGGTTCCTCGATTGTCTCGGGCAACGTTGGCTACCAATTTATGTCCAATAAAACCCAACAGACATTAGAGCCTGGAGATTATATTAGCATTTCGAAATCGAAAGAGAAGGTTCCAAGTTATACTTATAAATAACCCTTAACAGAACACTCGTAGCTATCATAAATCTATGTGCTCTTTTTAAAACTCCATTCTATGTCATCTTTACGGTTTTGTGTATGTAAATACATTGTTTCTGCTCGTGTCATGACATGTTCACCACAGACGGTTTTACTAAAGGGCTACTAGAAGGCCAAATAAATAACGTCATCAATCAGTGGTAATTATAAATTATGTAACTTAGTGAACAAACAGCTAATATTGGTGCTGATGAACTGCACTTTTCTTCAAAGTTGTGCAAATGATGGAATCAAAAGCAATACACTATATAAAACAATTTTAACCCATTTATACATTTATACATAGCGTCTAGAAAAAAGGGCTTGGCATACAGCGTAGAACCAGGTAATCAGGGTCTGCGCTGTTTGCTTAAAGGAATTTCTATAAGAAATATTATAAATATAGAAATAAATATACTAGACATCCCTCATTTTGGAAATAACTTGATCCAATATAGAAGGATGGGAAAGTCCACTAGGCCTACATGGGTTAAAATATTGAAAATGAAATGTTTCACACATTCAATAAAGCTGGTCGTATTACAACCTTCCTTGAATATAAAACATTGATTGCACAGCTGCGATCGATCAAAACTTGCTCATTTGAATTCATTTGGTTTTTACCGCACGTTTCACAGCTTCTGTTTTCTTCATCAGGCTCGAATAAGATTGCTCATTCAAAGTTCATTTATTTGATGCGAAATTTAGTTAATGTAAGGCATAAATTGAATCCGCACAAATGAGCATTTAATAAAATAATTTAATAGTATTTTTTAAAAATAAATTAGGTGACAACGGACCTAAAATAAATTAATATATGCGTTCTGAAGTATCTGCTTTCGGATTTTATGCAAATAAATCGATCGTATTGCTACATTTTCGTTATGACTTTTGCATTATGGTTTAAATTGTTTGTTTTTTTTCATATATTTAGTATTGTGGTGTTTCCTTTTACTCAATACCACGCCGCAGATTTACCGACTCACGACCATTTTGTTTCGAACGTTTGTGTACGCACTATATTGTGTCAAAACTAGATATCTGGTAAAAGTATCTTCATTTTTATGCCATGTGAAAGACCATTCCGTTTTCCTTAAATGTATGGCATTGAATGATGATGTAAACATCGTGGCATTAACAGGTTTCATACAACGAACAGTATCTGTTATTCCTTTGTTAGGATAACTACGCAGGAATGTATAGATATTTTATGGAAGGTATGTACGCCTTTATCTATGGATAACACAATACGGGAATGAATAATGGTCATTATACATCGTATATGATAATTAAAAGCGAAAACCTATTACAATAACCGTTTAATAATGGACATCAGCCATATACATATTTTTAACCATACGCCGACGATTCTAATAAATACCCGTCTATGGAAATAGATTTCCAATCCGTTTATTGTTTCCCTTATTTTTCGAAGTAGTTGATCAAGAAAGGATTGTGTTGTTTGTAAAATCTTTGAAAATAATCACAAGAACGCAAACCCTAATTCCCGTGTATTAAAAACTTCTATTAAATTGCTGAAAAAAAGCACTGTCAACAAGGATAAATGTCTATGAGAACATTGACATATATTTAATTTAGCTCATAACACATACGTTATTTATTGTGTGCATTTTTGGTTAGTAGTAAAAGTGTGCAATAAATAAAATCACAAGAATGGTCACAAGTATGTTCTGTACGTGTGTGTGTTTGTAACATGTAGTCGAGGTGAGTATGTTATAATCTTAATAAAAACGTCAGCATATTAAAATAAACATTATAATAACAGATACAAAAAATAATGCTATCTCTTTAAGCGTTGTTCATGTTCTTCCTTTGTTGATAGTTACTTGAGAGATTAGTACCAAAAACAATTTCACTATTGCAGCAAAAGGAATTTGATTACAGCTGAAACGGATATGGAAAGGTCCAGCGTTATCAATTCTAAGGCCTATGTTCACCAATTGAGTACTGTTTACACCTTGACAATCTCATTTTCAAAGCCAACGATAATAATCGAATCTTCGTTTGAGTGATCGAACATACTCATAACACTATTGAAAACCGTTTCGTACCATGATAATTTTAAAAACAACATATATTATACTAGGTTGTTGTCTCTTTATTATTTACAAGTTACGTGTTTTGCTATTTGAGACAAAAACCAGTATTATGTTTGTATTATACACAAGTACCGACGAAAACACAAGAAAAAATCTAAGTTTTTTAAATAAATGATACTTGAATGATCTACAAATAATGGATAGTCAAATTCTTGATCTTTCACTTTTAAGGCCATTGTGTGTTTGGTTTAAGTTCCACGCATATTATTTCAAAAACAAAGTCGATATATGTGCTTAAAGCAAACACTGAATCTGACAGTTAATCTGTACCCTATCGTTTTTATCTGTTTTATTTTTAGAGTAATTATATATGTATGACTTGCCTCGCGGTTAATGCATGTTTTTAAACAACTTTCATATAGTAGACTGGCAGGCAGCAAACAGAGGCCTGCATCTGTAATCAACCCCATCGTTTTTGTTTAATCTGCATTCATAATATATTTATCAGAATGTGAATGGTTAAAGATTTGTTTTACTGTAGTTTACATTGTGTGTTAAATACAGATGTATGCACCTTGATTAATAGTATTTGTCAATTTAGTACACAGATATTTAAACAAGAAACGATTTTTTCAACAACACATTTTGTAATTGTTTTATAACACAATATTGATTTTTAAACTATATAAGCTCTTTTCCATTGAAAGGTATAATACATTGAGAAAGATGGCTGAAGTCAATTAATGCCAGCGAAGGAATACACCGACATTATAATTAAAGGACATTGACATGCGAAGAATTGTCAATATTCAATAAGGAGATTACGGCACAAAGAGCATAATTATGTTTTTTCCAAAAATATAGGGGTTCAACGACTGATCACAGTATATAACATAGTTTACGTAACCTTTCCAGATACCATGAATACGAAGTCCATACATTTGTTGTCTCGTGGTATATATGTATCCATTAGTGTGTAAAGTAAGTTTTATAAAGAATTAATATCCATCATAACCGTTAAAAAAGTTAATCCTAGAGATGTATATCAAATTCAAATAAATCTGACATTTTGAAAGTCATAGTGAAACCGTACTGTTTAATGAAGCTGTTGATTTGCCGAGAAATGGGGTTAATCGGATTTATTCGATGTCATGCATAACACCGACAGATAGTAAATTGGATTATCTGTTCAATCAGTTTTTTTAAAGTGCCATTATCGACCAAGCTCTCGCGAAGGCTTTAAAATCGTTGTGAATATCAAGCGCATTATCTTCACAGAGCACATCTTTGTTTACGTAACTAAATAAAGACATTATAAAAGCTTGCGTTGTGTATTTCATCTCAAACTTCTGCACCAAACTTGCAACATCTTGACTAAAATAAACATTCTTCCATGCAGTTATTGACAGAAAATAAACAGTAGGGAGAACATCGTCAATATAGTGATCATGACCTCAGTGTTTGTCCGACATGTCGCGATATAGGAATAATTAAACTGAATATAAACATGTTTTTAACATTAGTATTGTAGGAGGTTTAAACGGCTCGCCAAATTTAACACTTGATCTACAATGAATCAAAGAAAACCACGTGTACATAAACTTAAATCTAATATAATTGTAATGCACCAAACATACAAATAAACAAACACACCTACCGAAAAATTCGTTTCAATTACAGAACTATATCTAATTGTCAATTCGATTATCGATATCTACGTCATTTTGTTACTACGAAAACCAAAAACATACATAAGTTGGATAACTGCCAATGTGTAAGTTCTTTTAAAGAAAACAATGCTTAAGTGGGCGTCGTTTTCTTCTTTACGTATATAATCCGAACTTTTAAAATATAGTAGGTTTAGTAACAATCATTACTTACAAAGCTTTATTTTCACAAAAACAATTTCAGAGAAGAGTTTTATTCAAACTTATATAAAGCTGCAAAACCATTGCTTTTATATCAAAGTATTTTGAACGTATGGTAGCAATACAATGTGTACATGTACAGCGGACTTTGGTCAGTTGAAAAAGAAAAACAACCTACAGTAACTCTGTTAAAATCCAATTACTACTCTGAAATTTACTAGTACGGCTGCAATTTGAAGCGTTTAGGTTTAAAGCCGGACACAGTGAATGCGATCGATATGTTGAGTTATTGATCCTTTTTAACGATATACAATACTTGAAATAGAAACACCAAAATGTCTTCTTCTACTATAAATATCGTTCAACAATGTGATTTATATCCAGTACAGATATATTTGCACTATATAATATGTTTTGCAAGTGATTTATTACCTTTTATCATTATTAGTTTGAACATAAACAAAAATAAAATAGATACTAAATTTTCAATAATTCTCACAAAAGTCAACCCAAAAATATAGAATAATCAGCTTTAAGCATTTGTAATGTTTTTATGCTCCCCCAACAAATTTTGGGGGAGCATATAGTCGCCGCTTCGTCTGCCCGTCCGAGTGTCCGTCCGTCCGTGCACAATTTTTGTCCGGGGCATTTCTCAGCAATTAATGACCGGAATTCAATGAAACTTTATGGGAAGCTTCACTACCAAGAGGAGATGTGCATATTATCAGCCGGTTCTGGTCGGATGATTTTTCACAGAGTTATGGCCCTTTGAAATTTTCTTTAATTTAAAACAAATATTGTCCCCAAACTACTGTGCCCTCAAGACGTTTCCTTTTATCTGAATATATAGTGCAATATTGTGAAAAAAACGGGGAGTATCACCCGTCTCCGACGGTTTCTTGTTTTTATAGTTCATTGAGAGAATGTCGTCTAATTTATATCACAATTTATATATATATCACTCCAGTAATCCTGTGGGTACTATGATAGATTGTAAAATACTAACGCAATTTCAATATTTATCAGTGTATGTGTGCCTTTAATTTGGTTATGAGATCTTAATGGGGCCTTTTCAAAGATTTTGGCATGTATTGAAGCTTGTCATTGAATGCTTTATATTGATACATTTAAACATTGGACATCAAAATCTCTAGTAAAAAAACAACAAGAATAAAATTAAAAAGGGGAAAAAAGTAACCCGCAACTGGGCTAGAACCACTGACCCATTGAGTCCTGGAGTAAAAAGTCTCCCGCTTAGACCACTTGACCATCCGTGCTCATGCTATTAGCGGATGTATTTTTTGATGAAATCCTCGTTGTTTCCAAAAAATAACGACAACAACAGAACTTTCCAAATTATTCAGTCGTTTCGCGTTGCAACGCTTTATAATTTTCAGGTTTTCAAATCGTCAAAAGATGCTTATAATGGATATTTTAGAGCATGGTAAAGGTTCAGTATTACTATTTCCTCACAAATAGTATAACTAAAACGAAAATTTGCGAATCTGAAACATCTTTTTTTAATTTTGTCAATTTACCAAAACGTGAAAAGGCCCTTAAAGTCATGTTCAATTAAAACAAAACAAAAGATATTTTACACATTGTGTTCTCGAACCGTATACAATTAAAGTTTACATACAGTCTCTCTTTCCGCATTTAATTTGGCTTACGCTCCACATGTATAATTTTGATAGCGGACATCATATATCTTTTTCAAGCAAAAACCACATCCGCCAATTCATTTGTAATTAATGGAGTGTATCTCTCTCTCTCTCTCTGTTAATTGTAAAACAAATATATTGTGATAACTTGGCTTGCGATTAATTGACATAACATTAATGCATTTTTAATACGAGCCAAGTCAGTTTAGTGTTTTTTTCTGTACAGTATAAATTGTGACTAAAACTACTGTCTCGACTCTAACTAACAGAAAGATTCTAAACCCATTATTAATTGTGTAATATATTTTGTTGTTTCTAGATTGTATACCTGTTCGGTCTTATTTAAAGCCTCTTAAATGTGTGTTTACAAGACTGCTAAAACAGACTATTGATAATCATAATTGAGTTGTTAATTTTCAAAATTAAAATGTTTAAACTAAACATACTAGGATAATCAAGTGTTACCACAGCCACTTTTTTCTTGTGTGCATTTTTGGTGCGGGATGCGGCGCTATATGATATGCCCGGAAAATGTTCTGACGGTTTAATAAGGGGGGTGGGGTTTTAAAAAAGACCCCCCCGCTAATTTTGCCGGGCTAATTTTGTTTTCAATATACAATGTCAAACACTAATTGTACTACGAGAGTTGTATCGCATAAGTCATTACAAAAAAATGGTATAAATAGGAGATGAATACGTTAGTAAGTCTAAGAACGTTTGTTTGCAAACATGTCTGTGTACAGTCGTTTTGCGAGGCTTAGAAAATCTGAACCACGAGCCTTCAGTCGCTATCAAACTATGGACCAGAGACTTCAAACCTTTGAAGACAGGCCATCCAAACGCAGCGTGTCAAAGGAAGACCTGGCTAGCCAAGGGTTCATCTACGACCCTTGTGTCATCTCCGACACGAGAGAGAATTTCTCCGACACTATTTTTAATTGCGTTAGATGCGTGTTTTGCAATGCGCACATTTCCATTTGGAACATGGACAAAGTAGATGTGAGAGTTAGGCATCGACAGCTGTGCCCCGCTTGTCCTTTTGTGTTCGATTGGAACATGAACAAAGAAGAAATAGTGAGACTCAGTCATCGACGGTTTGGTCGTGCTTGTCCTTTTGAATTTGAATTTCTTGACTATGAGTTATGCGATAGGTACTTGGAAATCGAGTTTGAAAAGCAATATGAAAGAGATAATTATGGAATTGTGGAAACAGAAAGCGATCAAGATGTTCATTCTAGCGATGATAACCAAAAATATTCAAATAAATCGGTAGAAAGTCTTCAAACAAAAGATGACCAAAAGTATGACGAATACGATAATTATAGTGATTTGGATGAGCTGCTAATGGCGAAAATTGACAAGACTTGTACTCGTACCCGCTACAAATCTTATCAAAAACAAACTGAAAAGCAGCGTAAAAAGGCTGAAAACAGGCTGAAAAAGAAACGAAGAACAAAAATACGCAATGCAAAACGAGATCAAAAGCAAACATATTACCAGGACAGAATCGACGATGATAATTACATACCTCAAAAAGGTTCCAATGATCAAGATGTAAAGAAACATGATAGAAAAATGTGTTGGGTTTGCAGAACTAATGATGCTGGCGATATACTGGAAGAACAGGTTTTCGAATCTTACGAACAGTTTTATCAAAAGCAAAAATATTACCGGGGCGAAATCGACGATGATAATCACATATTTCAAAAGGGTTCCAATGATCAAGATGCAGAGATACATGATAGAAAAATGTGTTGGGTTTGCAGAAGCCGTGATATCGATGATATGATAGAAGATCAGTTTTTGCAATCTTACGAAAGTTTTTTGGAGGAAAAATATAAAGAAGAATTCGACAATTGTTTTGCGGACGAAATCAGTGGCATCGATGATGAAAAACAAAATCAGGTTGAACGTCTATGGGATGAAGAGACCGAGTATATTTATTTTTCTGACTATGAGGCATTCGTTCAATACATGGATGAATATGAGAGGCAACATCCATGTATTTGTATAGGAAGTTTAGGTGTATTTTCGATAACGCTACGACTCAAAACATTTGAATATAAGCAATCATAACATGGATATTGAAAATGAACAAAGAAGATGTAAGACTCAGGCATTGACAGTTATGGCATGTTTGTTCTTTTGTGTTCGATTGTGCATGTATGTGTCAATAAAAAACCCTAAAACGATTTTGCGTATTGTTTGTTTTTCGAGAAGTATCAAAAAATAAACACAAAAACACAAGCTATAATACAATACATTTTATTCAACAATCACGATGTGACACAATTTGATGGGTAAATTTTGTCATCGCATTCGCGCTAAACATTTCAAAAACGTGCTCTGTTTCAAGAATATCTTTGGCAATATCTTTTGACTTTTCAGCACCTCGAAAATCAATTGCACCACATATCCAGTTTTCGGCATGAATGAAACCATACAATAAATCGAATCTGCACCGGTTCGCTTTCGTAGCAAGAACGTTCAAGGTTTCTTTTGTCACATCTTTGATCAGAAACGACCAAATTGAAAAGGTTTTTCTTGAAGTACAAGAGTCCATCAGCGCATGTTGAATCTTGATTTTGCTTATGTTTGTTTTGCTGCAAACGAATTCAACAATTTCATCAAATAGACACATTATCAACTTTGTTGGTTGTAGAGAAGCTTTGAGTTTTGCGTACGTTTCGAATTGATGTGCAAAATGTTCTCTTGTATTTATTTCTACATGCTGGAAATCTGTCCACAGACACATAGGAATGCTATTTGTGGTGTAATCCATGTGAATGACTGAAAGACAAATAACTTCAATTTGTTGTTTGAAAATACTTATATAGGAACTTTCCAAAATGACAATGCATCAAAAACTCGTCATGTATATGTTTGTGCATATAGTCGCCCTGTTTTTTCCCTTAGTTTTACAAACAAATGCGTTAGGACGTCCTAAACCAAATTTTTATGAACCGTCTTGTTTCAAGCATGTACAGAATACACCGATTGACGTTACGAATGGTTTATTTTATGTGTTGATAAACGTAACCTATGAGTATTTGTCATTATACGACGATGTCAAAGAAAATTTACAATTTTTCAACAAATGGATGAAAAACCCAGAGTTTAGTTTAGAAGGTCATGAGCAACAATGCAAATCCATAGGTCTATCTAGATGTCCGAACAAGAAAAAAGCGTTTTCGAAACCGGTATACAGTGTAGTTGATGGTTTTGTAGCGGGATCAATGTTTATCACTTACGACTTACCCAGTCTTTTAGTTAGATTGCAAATTGAGCCGAAAACGTACTCTATCAGTGAGTTTGTGGCATCTGTGTTTAATGAGATTTACACACACGCTTGGATACCTTTGTTTCCGTACAATTTTTCATTGACCTATGATGGAAGTGAAATTTGTGCAAATGGGATGCACGGTCATGCCATCATCAGATTCAATACTGAACTGTGTACAACGTTAGGGACATGGTGCGATGTGAATTTAGAAGGTGCTAGTCCCGAGAAACAGGATCATGCGTTAACACGAATCAAAAATGCGTTATTGAAGAGAAAAATGAATGATTTGTCAGTCGCCAAGTATATCAAAGAATATGATCTAGGTTTGGAAATAATCCCTTCTAAGTCCAAAGAATTGCGAGACACAATTACACAAATAGAGCAAGAAATGAGTGAGATCCGCTTAAAAATCGATGATAAGTTCGACTTTGACTATGATCAATCTGACGAGAATTACTCTGACGAGGATAACTTTGATGAGGATTACTCTGACGATAATTTGGATGAAAAGCAAAGCGCTGAAAATGTTCCAATTATCGATTTTTCTGACTTTTTTTTCAAAAACACTAAAGTACTGTCAGTAACAAACAAACCTATCGTTGACCCTATCGTAAGCCAAAAAATTCACGATATTCAAAATGCCAATACTTTCGTTAGCCAAACATTTTACGATATTCAAACTTCTACCAACAAGCCAAAAAACAAAATAAGTCCGCCAGTTAAAAAAAATACTGTTGTTAACCAAACTTCTCACAAAATTCAAAATGCTCTTAACAAGCCAAAACTCAACGTTAGTCTGCCAGTTAAAAACGATAACATCGTTAACCAACAATTTCAAAATATGCAAGATGCTATCAACAAGCATAAAATGGGAATTAAGCACAACAAGCAGACCGTTGCAGAAGTATCTACGTATGGATTGCAAAATTGTTACTGCATAGCATGTAATCGTTCTACTACAATTGGCAAAGTACATAACAATCGTTGCTATTTCATCGACTTGGATTCATCATTCAAGATTTCCTCTAATACGCATTTTTCTCCGTTTCGTGAATACACACTCTTGATTATCAACGAACGTAATCATGCTTTACGTGCGATGCTAAGTCAAATAGTGAAACAAGTGAGTAACGAAGTTATTCTCGCGAAAAAGGCTTCATCATATCGACTTACTGTCTTCAGCACCAAAGATGGCACAACTGTTGATAAGATTTGTATGTCGTTATTCAGAAATACGTATCAAATTGAGAATTGTACCGAGAGCACGAATGCTGTGCTTATAGCGAGAAATGGTCATTTCATTCGCGTACCACAAATACAATTGGCTAATTTCACGTACTGCGATATTGGTGCTGTGAAAGCGGAAAATGGCAAATGTTTTCGGATTGATGCAAATTGTTCGCACTCAAGTATTGCGAGTGTTTACGATTTGGATGATAAGTTAGTTTCATATTTGGTTAGCATTACTCAGAACACTGCACACAATATGAGTGAGGCAAAGTTTCAAATAAAAAATATAGATGACAGTTCTGTCACAAGCGAACACTTCATTGTGTACAACAAAAGGACGAACAGTGGACAAGAATGCACGTATGTCGATATGCGATCAAAGACCATTTCAATCGAAAAATGCAAACACAGTCCCACGATTTGCGAGGTTTTGTTGGGTAAAAGTACATTGAATGACGAACCGGGACTAAGAAAATTAACGTTTTGGGAAACTGTCGCTGTTTGTGTTGGTGGATTCATTGTGCTTGTGATAGCTGCTATTTGCTTCATAATTGTACTACACAGCATAGCTCGGCATAACGATACTGTTGTAAACAGTTAACATATATCAAAGCGTTTGTATCCGCTATTGTCATAACTCACAATGACTTCGTATAACAACATGTATACCATTGAACGCGAGAGCATTGGTAACACTCAAGAATTTTCCATCCACGTTTTTAAATGCATCAGCGTTTTGATCAATGAACAAGAACTGCTCGAAAGCATTTTTGAAACCATACTAGACGATATTGGAGACGAAAACGTGTTCATATTCGACTTGACAATCGAGTTTTGTTTCACAACAATAAGTAAAATTCTACATATCAGTCAGCTAAATTCGCAAAACTGTTCGTGTTTTGACATTACTTGTGCTATGCAGGAACAAAGAATCAATTTCACAGCACCAGCTCATCTTCATGTTTTTGTAACAAAAAACGCATAAACACATGTTTAGTCATAATTTCACTATTTCGAGTTGTTGATGGACTACAAAGTTAAACCATGTAACGGTGAGCGCTGCACTCTATGTTCTCAAATAAAGAGTGGAAATAGTTTTCAGTTTAAATGTGGTTTTGTGTATAAGGTGGAAGATGGAGAGAACTTGACTTGTAAATCAAAAGATGTTATG
Source organism: Dreissena polymorpha (assembly GCF_020536995.1). Lineage (NCBI taxonomy): Eukaryota > Metazoa > Mollusca > Bivalvia > Myida > Dreissenidae > Dreissena > Dreissena polymorpha. Next base: position 14,676 of record NW_026273396.1, on the reverse strand, counting down.
TTCTGAAGTGCAACACTTGCGGCGGTGAGTATATTGGCGAGACCGTTAATCTGAGAAAACGCATTCACACACACAACTCTCATATTCGAACAGAGCAGCATTTGTGTCGAGCTACTGACCATTTGATAGAATGTGGGAAACACTTGTGCGATGTTAAGGAACGGTACACTGTATTCGTTTTGGAGACAGAGCGAGACAAGCACGTGCGTAAAGCCAAAGAGGCGTACTACATTCGATTATTCAAGCCAATGATGAACAAGTAAGGCGTGCATTATTTTTCAAGCGTATATATATAGCTGCAGTTAACAAAATAAGCACACTCGCAATCACTTTCTACGATGGCACAAGCAATGTTGACCTCGAGCTATGCTATAAAAACGAACAACCGAGAACGAATACAGCAGTTTGCGAACACTGTACTCAATCACGGCGTGAAAAGGAATTTGGTTTCTGAAGTCGAGTCAGGTGTCTTCTTGTCGCCTAACGATTATTTGAAAATAAAAGAACTTTCAGAGAAACTAAAACAGATTGATGCCAAACTAGCGCAGTACAAAAGCCTCAAAGTAAGAACGCAGAATCTGATAAAGGGCATCAAGAAAACAAAAAACCTGCAGGACGATGTTGTGAAGACTGTGAGCTCTAACGTTTTCGATCGAATTCCAATTGATGTGATTAACAAAATACTCGGTTCTGGGGAAGACGAAAACATGTTTGCGCTAATAGAGCGAATAAAATCTTCCAATGTTGAGGAAAAACGCAAATATGCCGATATCGACATCTCCGATACAGAAATCTCAGATACGCTAAACGATGATGAAAAGGAAATTATGAACGGTCTGGCTGTTAAGAGAATGCGAAAATCTGGTGAAAAAAAAACTGTTAAGAAACCGAAAAAGGAAAAAACAATACTCAGTGATCTAGAATTGAGCGATGATGACCAATGACTACGTTGTTGCAATATTGTATGATTATGTTGACTTGTGTGTGTTACATTTTTTGTATATGTTGTAAATAAATTGTATCAATGAACTGTAAACATTTGTTGCCTTATCAATGGATATTGACGAGGTTTTGATTGTTGACGAAGACGAACAGTTAGCACAAAACACCTACTTGCTTTCACCCATGTATTCTAGACATCACCACGAATGCTCGCTATGCATTTTTCAATACATAACAGAATATGAAGAACCAATACGAATATTCGAAAGCAAGCTAGTAGAAATGAACTCAAAACTCGGGTGTGGAATTCAAACGTGTGTCACAATGGTTCTCAATGAGTTCAAAGACGATGAACGCATGTCGTTGTTCAAAAAATTGACAACTAGCGAAATTACAAGCCATTTTGATTCAGTATTTGGCGATCCTATTTGTGGATACAACCGACTTAAAGCTTACAATTTTTTCTCATTGTTTGACGAAAGTACAGTTAACAATTCCACATACATCAAGTTTATTTACGATACATACAAACATTCGAGAAACACGTCACTATGTCCTTATTCGCTTCTAGGCGTTTATGTTTTTCTTGTCATGATCAACACTATAGGAGGTGATGCCCAGCTTAAGAAAAAACACGACTTTTTGTGGATGTTTAACTGTCTATGCAATCACAAATTACGGTTTGGAAAATTGAGATAAAAATCTATTTAAGGATAGTTTTTTCTATAGAAACGCTAAACCCGCACACAACCAACAACCATGTCAACCATAAACATTAAAGATATTAATCGTGTCACTGACACCGAAGCCACTAATCGCTTGTTCACTAAACTGAAGTACGATATTGGTATTGAAATCTCTTCAAAGCTCATTCAGTCGCTTAAACAAAGCAAAGACAGGGTTGTATTTTATGTGGGCAAAGAACAAAGATCATACCCAGCAGCAATTGTGAAAATGTTCACTAACGTTAAGACAAATCATGTCAAGATTCAGCCGAAGTACAGTGTTCAAGAATTGATGAACGTGTTTGAAATTCTCATGAACCTGTCTGAGTACCAATGTAACGGTCTCACGCTAGATTACTCGGATTGGCAGTCAATCTCTAGTCTGGTAAACATGATCGAACTCGCTGAGCACCTAGGCATGACAGAAGTGGTGATGTTTCTTAAACGCATTCCACAACTTCTTACATTTCACAACAAAACCGCGTATGATAACGAATTGTTAAGACGAGAAAACGAGTCTAAGGAAAACCAAAAACCAATGTCTGTCAACGAACCTAGCGAAAACGATGAAAAGCGGTCGAGAACTAGAAAGAGAAGCTTTACAAAAGTGTTCAGTCGTAGTTTGAGCCGAAAGCGCAGAGAAGAAAATGTTATGAACTAAATGTCGTATTTTGTTTGTTGTATGTTGAAAATAAAGAGCAAAAACAGTAAACACGCGTGTTTGTTTTCTTCACGCAGCAAGATAAAACCCAAAACGTCAATATACTTGCATCTTCTCTACCAAACTAACAACCAAAACATAAAATGCATTTCAACATTTTATTTGACGATACTATTCAAACAAATACACACACAAGCATGCACTAAAAGTCATAACACTAATCAGTCCAATGAATCCGCTTCCAATCAAATATTTCAGATCTACAAACAGCGCATTTGTTCCCATATATATGCATGTGCCAGCAACAGTGTACGCAGAAAAGGTGCATGCATGGTGTTACGGCAAAGGTTTTCTCTTCATTGCAGCAAATTATACAAGTACGCGAGTCTTTCACTGCTTGTTCTTTTTCCAGGTGAAGTTGAGCCATACGTTTTTTGCAGTCTTTGCAATCACAGCAACTATTTGCTTGAAAGCGTTCACGAAGTTCTTTCATAACCTGTATGCATTCTTTTCGTATTTTTCTAACAGAAAACCACCATCGTAAGTCTTGAATACAGATCATCGCAAGCATTGTAACACCGATCATGGCTTCTTGTTGTTGTCAAGTTTAGTCTTTTTGCGATCCCAAAAATCGGGGTTTCGTTCTTCGATGATGAATCGAATAAGCAAAATGCCAAGAAATATAGTCGCAAACATCAACAAATGAAATGAAGCTTACTTTTTGTGCAGAGCTTTTATATGCAAATTTTGTAACGATCTATATCTTAAACCATTTCACTTTGGCTTTTAACGTTGCCACATTGGTCACATTTCAAAACATGGAAAACTTTCAAAGCATATGCTTCAATGCTCGTTCGAAAACACCAGAGCAGAAACGTATTCAGAAAAGAAAATGGAAAATCCAATCTCAATTTGCTGCAAACAAGTTGTGGGAGATTATATCAAAGCATATGTGCATTAAATCCACAGAGGAGCCTAGGGTAAAATTGTTTCGCATGTCAAAATCTGAAACATTTGAACCATATGCATTGTTTTCTCCGGACTATGAACCTACACCCGAATTCGATTATCAGGTCAAAATCACATGCTTTGGACTAACAGTTCATTTGACTGTGTATGTAAGATTGGGTGAAGATGACGACGAGGACGACTTGATGCTTGTTATGGACAGACCAGACGATACAAAACTATATTTCAACATTTTTGACCGCGATGGTGTGGTTGAGAAGAAACACGGTTTGCTTAAAACCAATGGTTCTGATATGTGCAAAGAAATCATCGATATGATTGGTCTCAAAGACATTATCGATGAGTATGAATTATTCGAAAATTTGGCTTCGAACATATCGACATCTATAGAAAGTGAAGTTGAATGTGAATGCGATACTGAATAAAACAACTTAACACAAATTTGTCTGTTTTCTACTTTTTATTCAACAAACTCGCTTACAATACTGTACAAACGATGTCCATTTACCAGGTTGATTTGCAACCCAGTCAGTAAGTCTATATTTACGGAACACGTTCTGTAGTTTATTCAGGTGGTAGAAGCCTTCAGCGTTGTAATTCGATATTTCACGTACGACGGCCGCAAACAAAACAAATGCTGTCACAAACACATCCCAGCTCAAACCATTGTTCAGCTTTTGTTCAAGCAACTCGGCGAAATAGTCTTCATCAAAACAAGCTATGGTCAGTTCATCTTTTGTAAGAACATGCATCGTAACAGTGCTATTTACAAGCAAAATCACACATTCGACGATGTCACAAAGAGTGTCATTTGAGTCCTCAAACTGCTTGCATTCCAAGTAATTTGCTACCATCGCAGCCACAAACTCACAGCTGAACATTTTTTTACGTTATGACAACTACTGACTTTGCGTGAATGGTTTTATACTCGAGTTAGGCGCTTGTTATTTGAACTGTTGTAGTAGTTTGTAAACGTCTAGATTGAAATCCTTGCAACACATACGCAATAACTATAACTATAACCAAAGAAACAACCACAAATGTTAGTGCAATAAATAAGACCCAAAAGCTGTTTATTTTGGAATCATCGTCATTCGGTGAATCCAGTCCCATACCAGGAATTCTAATCTGACACAGAGTTCGTTTTGTTGTACAATCTTCATACGAAATAGATTTTTCATTCACGTCGATATACAAGCACGTATTGTTCTCATCATATGACACTCGCGAATAGACTATCGCGTAATCGTTTAATTCGAGCGTTTCGTTCAGACTGTCAATTTTGAACATCAAATTTTGAGATATTGCATTCACCTTCGGGTCGTGCGTTCTGTTAATCAGATAGTCAAAAGCGTTTTGAAACTCTTCTTCTGTTTGCAGCACTGCTGGTAAGCACTGGCCATCTTCATTCACCACGAAACAAGTTTTAGGTGATGTGATCGACGCTGCTGCGTTTTCGTCAAATGAACATGTCTTGTACGCACGCGGATTGAAAGGTGACACAGTCACAAACTCTCCTCGATCCGCTTTTAACAGCGCTACGTTAGCCGTTTCGCATGAAATGCCCAAATATTTTCGTTTGAACAAATGAACGCATTGAGCAGGCCTATCTTTGTTGTTGAACAGCGCTATCTTGATAGAACCTTGAATGTTGTTCAAAATAAATTCGTTGCTTACTTGAGTGAAAACCGTTTTTAGATGAATGTTTTTTTGTCCAAAAATGACCACATCGTATGCATTATAGTCGGTACTGTTTACAGTTTTACGTACATTGACGTGCGTTGAAAACTGGTTTCCAACTTTGAACTGTTGCTCAATACTGATAAAGTAGCAAGATCCATCATATATTTTACCAATACTTTTAGTCGGATCACACACATTGCAATAACAGTTTTGTAAACCGTAAGAAGAAACGCTTTGAACTGTTGTGTCTGCGCGGACAACAATGAAAAAACACAAAATGATAAACGCCCGCATGCTTGGCTCAGAACATCAAGAATGACAAGATCCGTTTGTTTAAGTGTGTTTTATATTTATTTTAGTTCTTATGATCTTTTTATTACGTACGACATAAATCCTATTATTCCAAAAACGATTGCAAACACGACTAGAATGCAAAACACAACGTCGACAGATCCTTTTTCGCCATGTTCGTTAGCCTTTGTGGTTGTTGAGCCATTGGTGGTGATATTACCACTCGTTATGTTATCGATTTCACTGTAGTTCTGTTGTGTGCTAGTTTTGTTTGCAACTCTCGATGTGGTTGTTGAAGAAACACTTTGAACTGTTGTGTCTGCGCGGACAACAATGAAAAAACACAAAATGATAAACGACCGCATGGTTGGCTTAGAACATCAAGAATGACAAGATCCGTTTGTATAAGTGTGTTTTATATTTATTTTAGTTCCTGTGTTTTTTTTATAACGTTATACACAAATCCTATTAGTCCAAGAACGATTGCAAACACGGCTAGAATGCAAAACACAACTTCGATTATAACAAGGACAGATCCTGTTTCGCTATTTTCGTTAGCCTTTGTGGTTGTTGAGCCATTATTTGTGATATTACCACTCGTTATGTTATGGATTTCACTGTAGTTTTGTTGTGTGCTAGTTTCGTTTGCAACTATCGATGTGCCAAGATCGCTATTTTCTTCAACCTTTGAGGTTGTTGAACCATCGCTAAGGGCATTGACAACTGATGTGTTATGTTTTTTACTTAATGTTTTAGTGGTATTTTCGTGTGCAACTCTCAGTGTTGCTTGCGTGCTTTTTTTGTTAACCTTTGTGGTTGTCGAACCATTGTTGGGGATATAAGCAAGCGTTGTGTTTTCCATTTCGCTGTTTGTGTGTGTGTCAATTTCGTTTGAAACTGTCGATGTAACAAAATCATTATCGCTACTGCGTTTTTCGATGTCTGCAACATGATTAGATGTATTGTCTGGTACCAAGAATCGCCATAGAGAATCAGTAGCTAGCATCCTACCTATATTCGGGGTCAAAATCAAAAAGAGTTTGCCTTTGATTTGGAAACAAAACCTGTCCCTGTGATTTTCAATGGTCAAATAATTGTCTTTCACGCCCAAATTTTGATTTATGACTTTTCGTATGGCCTCGAGAATATCATATTGCGTTGTGTACATTCTCTCAGGAATATATACAATTTTGCGTAACTTGTCTAGCGCATCATCATAGGAAACGATCGAGAATGCACCATTGTATATACCCAGATCGCGCTCTGGCGATTTCTTGAAGCAGTTATCGTTACAGCTACATAGAGACACAAACAAGACAAATAGTATGAAGCGCAACATAGCTGGTTTTTATTTCATTCATCTAACAAAACACATGAAATAGCTATATAACAAAAAATTTGCACACAACAGACTACAACACAAAATCTGCAGGAATGTACAAAACGAGGCCGTTTGTCAGCAATTCCTTCGACACACAAAATGCGACAAAGTTCGGTGGGATGTGAATGTTGGGAATGCATGTTCTAACCGCTTGAGAGAGCATATCTTCGTGTTCTTCGTTTTGACACTGATTGATTAAGTAAACTTTACATGGGTCTTCTTCAGGTAACATTTCGCTAACGGGCATTGGGGCTTCTTGTACCTCTTGTTCTGGGATAAACGTTTCCGCAATTTCTTCTTTCACGATTGACAAATCGACCGGCATACTGATTATCTCATTTTGCTCCGAACATGCCTTCACATCAGAACAAGGCATTTCATTTGTTTTGCAAATTTTGCAAAGCATCTTTTTGGGGAGACTGGACTGATCCTTTGAATGTTCAGCAAATTTGCGTTTGCGATTAGGAATAGCATTGACTAATCTACCTTTTCCCCCATCGATCAGCTCCGTTTCAATGTGAAGACTGTTGATGTGCTTGCGGTACAAAGGATGCATCACAAACAAAACCTCTAACGCCTGACACAAATTTGTATTTGGATATCCATATTTTGGTTGCAGTGAGTATACGTTAGCATTCATCTCTCTCATTTCGATGCCAGTTTGCAACGCTTCGTATATTTCACCACAGCTTCTCACAATTTTCAGACCTATTGTGAGCTCTTTCTGTGTACTGACAAGCTGAAAGTTTTTACTCGGTAGCACTCCTTTTTTCACCAATATTTCCACGATATCGTTTTCCGTACAATCGAGTAATGTCATGACTGCTCGAAAGTAGGTGTTCAGCTTCAATCGTATCTGAGTCCTTTCCAAAGAAAGACAAGTCGATTTCACAGAATAAACTTTGCTGAACTCCTCGATTCCATGCAACTCCAACACTGGTATTATGCATATCGGCAGTCTGTAGTTTAACGTGGGATTCGACTGCATGTATCTACCCTTCTTTATGCGCTCGTTAAGAGTTGCGAAATGTTCTGGTACTAATGTTTTCAATATTTTGAAGTAGCACATATCAATCTTTTCATCGGCAACAGAAAACATCAAGTCAACATATCGTTCAAACGCAGCTAGTGTCGGTTCATCGAGAAACACATGGTCCAGCGTTGGCTTGTAGTTCAAGTAGTCATACGGACTGTTAGTTATCGACGTAAAACGCAGTCCCTCGACATCTGTGAAAGGACATGTAACGCTAAACATGTACTTCTTTTGGTGACCATTCGCATTGAAATTTCTTTTCTCGCGAATGAATTTTTCGCACAATGTTTGGACGAACATGTTGTCGCTTCGGTTGTCAGATTGTAAATGAGACACATTGAATAAGTTGCATGGCTTTATATACAACCCGTCATGTTACAAAGTTAGTGTTATAAGCTTGAAAAAGTAGGTTTTGAAAACAGATATGGCTCGTTGCATCGAACGGAAAGGCGAAAGCAAATTGCATGCACTCATCAAATCAAACCAACCCGAGTTGTTAGCAACACACATAAATCAAAACTTTGATTTTGATTCATCGTGTTACATTGTTATCAACGAAAAACATGTTTTGCCTGTTGATTTCACACAAACAGACCTAGAACAAGTTGTCATTCATATATCTAAACCTGAATACATACAGTTTGTGAAGCTCAGGTTTAGTGATTCACACAGCAATGGGTTTGATTTTCTGCTTTGCGAACAAACCGATTACGAAGATAACTACGGCAATGAGGTTCATCAGTGTCACCTTTATTTTTCAAGAACATGTACCAAAGATATGGCAGCTACGAGCTATTACTTGACACAAGCCTTAAGTATGATTGGAGTACTAACATTTTCAAAGAATACGCATGACAAACTGGCTTCGTGTCTAATCAAACGTTATGGTCAAACACTCGTACCCAAATGCACTACTGATTTTTGGAACAAACAACTTGACTCATTTCGCATGAGAAGCATTCTTGAGGTCTCGCAGCAAGATGACTCAGCGACACTTCGTGATGAAATTGAGCGTTTGGTGCAAACAAAGTACAACTTTGTTTCTTGTCAATACAATACTGCAAACAAAATTCTCAATATTCTGTACACGAACACAAGTGACAACAACTTTGGGTTAGTGGTTCTCAAACAGTCGCTGAATATAAAATGCGCTACATGACTATTGATTCAAATCATTTTTGATTTAAACACCAAAGCGACAACATGTCTGTACCAGCAAATAAATTTCAAGTTCCACAGACTGAGAATTGGGACTTAGAAATAAGCCAGTCCGAGATGAAAAGTAAGTTGTGTTGATAAGATATTGTGTTTTCATAGCAGTTTTTATTGTAAGCATTGTTCATTTAGTTGTTAACTTTTGCTTTTTCTGTTTCAGAAAATACCAGCATCGGGGTGGTAACTCCAAAAACGAAAACCGAAGACTGGGAAGCTGAAATTGCGGTGGCGAAACGTCCTCCATTCTTTCTCAGCGTGGGCAAAATAACACAGCGACGTATAAACCGAATGCACCGATGCTGGACCTGTCACTGCGTGCCTGTCAATTGTCGATGTGCAAAATATTGAATAAACTTGTTGAAACGTTAACATGTGTTTGTTTGTTTGGTAGAAAATGTTATATAGGTAGTAACTTGAAAATTGATTCTATACACCTAAACAATGCTAGCCGTTGAACTCAAAGATTTGGGATTTTTTCGACATATGTTGCGTTTGAATATTGAAAAGTGGAACAAAGCTGTCGAAATGTACATCATGGATCTCTATCCAGATGTGAAGTTTACATTTTCGACGCGAGATCAATGTTGGAAAGCGACAGATACGGAAATTGTGTACTATGTCGATATTGAGGTTATTCTGATCAATCCGAAATATGATTTGTGCTGGACACACCAAGATCCCACAAAACGACTTCAAACCATAAATGGGATTTTGTTGAGCTCAAAAGCCAAGAGAACAAAACTCGTAACGTTTGACCAAGAGTATTTTTGAGACAAAAAATGTATAAAGATGTTGAAATAATCAATTGCATGTGAAATAAAACGCATATCATAGCATGGATGATACCGACGCTGTGTGCATGTATCGAACAAGTATTTACATGGACAACTATATCGATAGACTGAAAACTTTTGAGCATTGGTCGCCCCAAATACAACCAAACAAATACCAGCTTGCTTCTTGCGGGTTGTACTACTTGGGACAACACGACCGTTGCAAATGTTTTCGTTGTGGCATTGTGTTGTATCATTGGAAATCTACAGACGATGCGTTCTTGGAACACCATAAACATTCACCGAATTGCCAGTTTTTGCGAATGGTGGGTCCAGGAACAAGACTATTGATAGACACATGAGTAGGTTTTGTATGATCGTGTTGTAAATAAATATCATGAACCGTTCAATTCGTTTTGTTCTTATTCTTGTAGTAACATATACTTATTCGTGCAACTACCAAACGCAGAGTTGAAAAACAAGTACTATTGTGTGCACGAATGTTTGATTTCGCTATTGCGTTAGTTATTGATATAACCCAGTGTCGTATGTTTTCTCAAACTATATTATCCAACTCTAATCAAAGCAAATACAAACAACTATGTATATGTAGTTTCAAACGATTTTATTCTGCAACAATCAATATTTCAAACATTCAATCTTTCGCAACAACAACGTACAACAGTTTACATAGTCCACTAGATCAGCCCACATAGTCCACTCGATCAGTCCATCACAGATGCAAAAGCCTCGCTCCTCTGTTTTGACCGTAGCCCTGAATTTCGCCACACCATTCGCAGCGATCGTCGATCCGCGTACATGACACACAGCTGAGGGCCTCGCATCTACGGCAAAAGTTCACCATCGAAAAAAAGTTTTTGCACCTATGACACACAATCACTAACGTAGTGTCATAAACAGTTGGCAGCATTTCGCCCATGCTCTTAATCCATCTGTTACAAGCTGCTTTGTTGTTTCCAGCTGTCGACTCATTCTCACGATGCTTATTCTGCCTCTCTAACCATGCCTGGAAACTGCCACTTTTCTCCACACTTGACATCCATTGCTCGCAAGCTTTTCTGTTACTCATTATGCGTGTTGTTCGTTCAGTTTCAAAAATCGAAATGATTCTAACACGATCAATTCGCCCTTTTATAGTATGCCGTTATTCAACTCAACAGCATAAAAACTCGAGATGCATGTCCCTTCCCCAACACATGAAATTTCACAAAGTCGACAAAAGCCCCAATTGTATGTAAACAAAGTGTTTTATGTTTTCATCGACGAGTATTTTTATCAACAAGCCGAATTTTGCGCAATATGCGGTGTCATTAGTTCTAGAAAAGATAGTTTTAATTCATGCTTGACAAAAAGTTTGTAGTTTACTTTGCTTTTTGGAAAAATACAACGTTCAAAGATATGAGTTTCATCCGAACCTTCCGAAAAATGGGTGTTGTTCTATGTACAGTATCGATACATGTATGTGAGGCATTTTAAGGCTTTCTTTCTTGGATTGAGAGTTTAAGAAACGATGAATTCTGTCAAAACATGATTACGATTACAAGTAAGTACCACCAAAATATATTTTTTTGCTTCATGATAGACAAAACCGTGTATTGTTGAAATGTCAACACATCCCATATGTAAACAAAGAAAGTTAAAATACATGATAGATCATCTTGTGTAGTTTTTTGTTTCAAAAGTGAAACACTGTAAACAAAATGTGTACTTCAATTCAGATTTTTGTGAAAACTTCTGATTTATACAAAGTCAGTCAGTTTAACACTTGATATGTGTTGTTTTGTTTTTTAGCTGCATCAGACTTTTTTGACTGTAGGTTATTTGTAAACATCAAACTCTGCCATGCAAAGTTGATTTCTAAAATGAATGAACACTCAGTATTTATTTGTAACTGTGTGCGGCTAACACCGTGATGGAATATTTCATCTCAAATCATAAGTTGAACAATTTCTAACCAGAATTTACATTTCAATGTGACATTTTATATATGTATTAATGAAAACATGCACTGATATATCAGAATATTCTAGGCTTACTTTTCATATTTTAGACATAGAATGCACAATTGCCCATGTTAAAGTCTTATTCGCAAGCACATTTTATGTCCTAAACTCCAAAAAATCTATATACACACCAAAATGCAAATTCTGCTTTTTGCCAACATGTGAATGTTTGGTCACAACAATCTTTCTTTCAAGTCAACACAAATGTGTGTATCAACAAGCAAACCCATTTGTAAGTCTGTCCCGAGTCAGTTTTTATTATCATTGCCTATAGTGTATGTATTTGCAAATTTTTCAAGCAAGCACGCATAACAATTTCAGATGAAAGTGGATGAAAAAAAAGTATATGAATGCTATTTAGAAAAATATGGTTTTTTGTCAGCACATTCATGTCTGTCCACAAAACTCATTGTGTGTGTTTGTTGTGCAGTGATTCAGTCATTCACAAAGCGCATCTAACAGTGTCTGCTTGAGCTAGCAAGCACAACCACAAGCCATGTTTTGGTTCAGATTTGTTTTATTGAGGTCCATAAGAGAATATTTGAACATTTTGATACATGGCTCTCATAACTGGTCTCATTCAAATGCTTAGAAAAAAAGTATATAAATGCTTTTTAGAAAAATATGGTTTTTTGTCAGCACATTCATGTCTGTCCACAAAACTCATTGTGTGTGTTTGTTGTGCCGTGATACTGTGATTCACTGAGCGCATCATACAGTGTTTGCTTGAGCTAGCGAGCACAACCACAAGCCATGTTTTGGTTCAGATTTGGTTTATTCATGCATATGGATAAGAATATGAGAATTTTTATACATGGCTCTCATAAGATTTCTGATGCAAATGATGAGAAAAAAAGTATATAAATGCAATTTAGAAAAATATGGTTTTCTGTCAGCACATTCATGTCTGTCCACAAAACTCATTGTGTGTGTTATGTGTGAAGTGATGTTCAGTTCATATTCTCAGAGTGGTTCAATGAAGAACGCCTTCTTTCGCAGAAGGAAATCTAGGTTCAAGTCCTAGCTCTGATATGATTTGAGAAATCACTGAATGCAATTTACAGTGTCTGCTTGAGCTAGCAAGCACAACCACAAGTCAATTTTTTGTGCAGATTTGTTTTAGTCGTCTATATGATTAAGAATACAATAATTTTGATACTCGGCTTACATAACTGGTCTCATACAAAAAGAGATTGCCATTCCGAGCGCATATTACAGTGTGTGTGTGACCTTGCAAGCACAACCACAAGTCAATTTTTTGTGCAGATTTGTTTTAGTCGTCTATATGAATAAGAAGATGAGAATTTTCATACTCGGCTTACATAACTGGTCTGGTTCAAAAAGAGATTGCCATTCCGAGAGCCTATTACTGCTAGCAAGCACAACCTTCTACTTGTCTGATTGTGTGAAATGGCAGTTTTCAGTATTTTCAGATTCTTTCACTCACAACTCTATGTATAATCATATAACACAAAAACACAAATGTAAGGTGTAACATAGATTTTATTGATACATTGCTAGCCAAAAATGACATAACCTGGTCCAAAACAACCAGTGTGACAATCATATGGTATTTTGCATTTCAAACAAACAATTTGTTCACCAGTGTTAGCACTTACAAATTCCATGTACTTTGGAAAGCAATTTAGACAACAAAACCCGTGCCCACACTTCTTGCTGAACACTCTAGGTGGATTGCTTTCAAGTTTGCATAGTCTGCAGTAGTCGATTTTGCTGCTGCTTTTTAGATGGTTTGAAATAATCAAATCAATTGCATTGGAAATGTTTGTAGCTGCAGTTGTTACGCACGATGTTAACCTCGGCTCATCAATTGGTACAGATTTAACGTACCTTAGCGCCTTATTGAGACTGTCGATTTTTATCTGAGCTTTGCCGTGCGACGATTTTAGTATCTCTTGTTTTTTTAAATACTCTTCGAAAAAGTCTTCATGCTTCTTTTCAGTTGAAATAGCGTCCTGTTTTGCGTTTCGTTTTGGTTTTTTGACAGTTTGACCGTCAGAATTAGCAATAGCTTTTCGTTTATTCGATGTCGTTGTACTAGTTGAACCTGTTGAGTCGTTGGAACATTGCTGTGATGGCTGAGCCATGAAATTAGCTGCTGCATCGTTTTCTCGCGAACGATATTCTGTTTTAATTTCTTCGTCAGTCATTGTGAGAAGTGAGTACAAAATTGGATGCTTTCGTATCATCTCACTGGGTGTTGAATGCAATGGATGAGTTTCATCATCTACACGAACACCAGCATTGGTAAGCTGTTTGGAGAGCGCCATGTCGCTTTGAAATCTCAAGGAAGAATGATTGTGTTGTGTCAAAAACTAGCTATTTATACCCGTGACCTTAATTTTCCTTTTTTAAGGCCAATATGAGCCTGAAGTCGTGTAAGCATAAAACATTCATTTCAAGCATGTAAAACAAAACACAGATTAGATGTTTAATATGATTTATTCATACTATGTATCAACCAATAATGCCATAGCGTGAGCCAACTTGATATGTGGCGTTTTCATCGTATGGATGTTTGCATTTCAAACAAATAAGTCGCCCAGAATTTTTGTTGTAGACGTATTCCAAATACTTCATTATTGCATTTATGCAGCAGAATCCGTGCCCGCACGTTTTGCTTATAATTGTTGGTGGATTGTCTTCATTTTGCATATTCTGCAGGAGTCAACATCGCCACTGTTTTGTAGTTCACTTGAGATGCTTTCTATGGCTTGCGAAATATTTGAAGATGCCTCGGACAGAAAAGAGCAAACCGTTGGCTCATCGCTTCTTTGGATTGCACATAGTGTAAGGATTTTTCAATGAACGCTATCCTTGTACGAGCATCAGCGTGCAACGATTTTATTTTTTGTTGTTTCTTGAGATACTGCTCTACAAAGTCAGTCTGCTATTTCACTTGAGATTGCATTTTGTTTTGCATTTCGCGAGCCCTTAGGGTTTTTGACAGTGTCCCTC